>NC_066541.1:3123635-3201135 GCF_024679095.1 Eriocheir sinensis | reverse complement strand
AAAAAACTCGCCTGCCTTTCCTTCCTCTTATATATCTTCCCTTCCTTTTACAAATTCGTATTATAGCTTCCTTTTCTCTTATGCCTTCCCTACCATTCACAAATTACTTTTATACCTTTTCTCCCCATCAAATCTTCCTCTTATACTTTCACTATTTCTCTTCTACCTTTACGTAAGCGAAGAGTAAGGGCAGATCGTGTTCGTGAACCTTCATCAAGAGCAAGGACACGTGAAAAGAGTAAAATATCTTAAAAGTAAAGAAAATATATAAAGTGTGAGTGTGTGTGTGTGTACGAGAGAGAGAGAGAGAGAGAGAGAGAGAGAGAGAGAGAGAGAGAGAGAGAGAGAGAGAGAGAGAGAGAGATAACAACCCAAAATAAAGGAGTTACAGTGGCAGTTTAGAGAAAAAAAACTTCTGACGTTAGCAGAAGGGAGGAGGAGGAGGAGGAGGAGGAGGAGTGGAGAGAGAGAGAGAGAGAGAGAGAGAGAGAGAGAGAGAGAGAGAGAGAGAGAGAGAGAGAGAGAGAGAGAGAGAGAGAGAGAGAGAGAGAGAGGTGGGGAGGGGATGAAGGAAAGGCAAAGTACTAAACAAAGGAGGAAGAACTGAGCAAGAAGAAACAAAGGAAAAAAATGTAAAAGAAAATAAAGCGTTTAAACACATATTCACAACACACACACACACACACACACACAACCTGATAAGTATAATCTTAACCTGAATCAGTTACCTTGTCAAGCAGGATAACAAGAAAATCCTCTCCGTCAGTCAATCAGGCAACAAGTCGGTCAGTCAGCCAAACAAACAACCAGTCAGTCAGTCAACCACCCAGTCAGATGGTGTCAGTCACTCACTTAAGCAACCAGTCAGTCAGCCAAACAAACAACCAGTTATTCAGTCAACCACCCAGTCAGATAGTCAGTCAGTCACTCACTTAAGCAACCAGTCAGTCAGCCAAACAAACAACCAGTTATTCAGTCAACCACCCAGTCAGATAGTCAGTCAGTCACTCACTTAAGCAACCAGTCAGTCAGCCAAACAAACAACCAGTTATTCAGTCAACCACCCAGTCAGATAGTCAGTCAGTCATTCACTTCAGCAACCAGTCAGTCAGCCAAACAAACAACCAGTCAGTCAGTCAACCACCCAGCCAGATAGTCAGTCAGTCACTCACTTCAGCAACCAGTCAGTCAGCCAAACAAACAACCAGTTATTCAGTCAACCACCCAGTCAGATAGTCAGTCAGTCATTCACTTAAGCAACCAGTCAGTCAGCCAACCAAGCAACCAGACAGTCGATCTCCCACTCAGATAGTCAGCCAAAAAGTCAGTCAGGCAGTCAACCTCCAACCAATCCAAACAACCAACCAGTCAGTCAGTCAGCCAGAAAGTCAGTCAATATATGAATGAAACTGTATTCTCTCTAAGTAACATGGGGCACCACTGATGGGCAACTTTTCTTTTGCTAACCAATGGCAAGAGAGAGAGAGAGAGAGAGAGAGAGAGAGAGAGAGAGAGAGAGAGAGAGAGAGAGAGAGAGAGAGAGAGAGAGAGAGAGAGAGAGAGAGAGAGAGAGAGAGAGATAAAGAACAAAAAACAATAAATGAAAAGATAAAAGCAAGCAGACGAAGAAAGTAAAGAAAAAATAAATGAAAAGAAATAAAGGAAAGAAGTGGTGAATAAAGAGAAGAAAAAAATATAATACATGAAAAAAGAAGAAAATATTTGAAAGAGGTAAATAAATATGAAAGAGCCCGAGGGATAATAATAAAGGGAAAAGGTAGGAAAATACGAGGAAATCATGGAGGAAAAGAAAGGGGTAGAGGAAAAGGAAAGAGTTGGCGCCTGAGGAGGAGGGAGGAGGTAACCGGAGGGAAAAGTACACAGGAAGAAGGTAATTTGAGGGAGGAGGAGGAGGGAGGGGGGAAGAGGAGGAGGAGGAGGAGGAGGAGGAGGAGGAGGAGGACTTGAGAATAGTACACAATTGACATAAAACAGGAGTGTGTGTGTGTGTGTGTGTGTGTGTGTGTGTGTGTGTGTGTGTGTGTGTGTGTGTGTGTGTGTGTGTGTGTGTGTGTGTGTGTGTGTGTGTGTGTGTGCAGGTAAACTTTCACCTGTTCAGGTACTAATAGTTACCTTAATCATTTCCACTGCTACATAATGACACGCTTACCTCTACCCACCCCCCTCTCCCCCTTCTATTTGGCAGCCTCTCTCTCTCTCTCTCTCTCTCAGGAACATATAATTTATTAATGATGTTAAACGCAAAATAAGATTAAGATGAGGAACAAGAAAAATAGCTTAATCTACTGTCAAAAGAGGAGGAAAAGGAGGAGGAGGAGGAGGAGGAGGAGGAGGAGGAGGAGGAGGAAAAACGAATGAGAGACGAGTTTATGAATAGATAAAGGAGGGAGGAAAAGAGGGAAGGAAAATTAGGAGGTAAGCAGAGATGTAACAAAAATGGGAGGGGAAGAAGGAAGGGAAGGAGGAAAGAGGGGAGATGAGGCGTGGGGAGAGGCAGAGACTTTCAGAGGGATGACAGAAGAGGAATAAAGAAGAGGGGAGGAAGAAGAGGAGGAGGAGAAAAACACACTAACGAAAGAAGTTCAGGAAATATATGAGGAAGACAGAAAAGGATGGAAGAGAAGGGGGTTTAGAAGGAGGAGGAGGAGGAGGAGGAGGAGGAGGAGACATGAATAAAAATAGAATGAGGGAGGGAGAGAACATGGAAAAATTAGGAGTTAGTAGATAGGTAGGAGGAGATAACGATGGAGGAGGAGGAGGAGGTACGGAGGGAAGAGGTAGGAGAGAGAGGGGAGAACGGATGAGAGATAATGAAGGAAGAGGAGGGAGGTGCGGAAGAAAGACATGGAGGAGAGAGGAGGAGGAAGAGGAGGAGGTGACGGAGAAAATGTTTGAGAAGAGGGAACGAGAGGGACAAAAATGGAGGAGGGGAAATAAGACGTATAAGGAAGAGAGAGAAAAAAAGATTAAGAGGTGGATGAGTGGAGGAGAGAGAGGTGAGAAGAAAAAGAAGCACAGAAGATTGAAGAAAGGGAAAAAGGAGAAGAGGAGAGGTGGAGGAGGAACAGGTACAGAAGGAGGTGAGGAGGAGGTGGAAAGGTGTAGGGGACGAGGAAGAGGAAAGGAGGGAACAGGTGGAGGGAAAAGGTGAAGGAAGGGGAGAGATAAAAGGGAAAGGAGGGAAGAGAGAAGGAAAGGAAGGGAGAAAGGTGGAGAAGAAGAGCGAGGTGGAGGAAAGGAAAGACAGGTGGAGGTGGAGGGAGCAAGTTGAGGAGGAGGAGGAGGAGGAGGAGGAGGAGGAGGAGGGAGGAGGAGATACCATTAGTCAAAGAGGTCACAGGGTACACCTCTGCGCACTTGTTTTCATGAGATGTAAACAAAGTAGTGGTGTTGGTGGTGGTGGTGATTGTGGTGGTGGTGGTGATGATAGTGGTAATAGTAATGGTGGTGATAATGATGAGGATGATGTGAGTAGTGGTGGTGGTGGTTGTAGGGATGGTGATATTAGTGGTGATGGTGAGTTGGTTTTTCTTGTTGTTGTGATAGTGGTGGTGATGGTGGTTTAGGGATGGTGATATTAGTGGTGATGGTGAGTTGGTTTTTCTTGTTGTTGTGATAGTGGTGGTGATGGTGGTTGTAGGGATGGTGATAGTAGTGGTGTGGAGTGTGGTAACAGTGTGGGTGGGTGGAGTAGGTGGATAAGTGGTTTGAGTATGCCTGAAGAGGAGTGGATGAGTGGGTGGATAAGTGTTGTGATGGATGGCTCTGTGTACAAGTGGAGTGGAGGTGGGAGTAAGTGGGTGGATGAAGAAGTGGATGAAGAGGTGGATGAGGACATAAATAGCGGAGTGATTCTTTTTACAGTAACGGAAGCACTTCAAGGGGAACAAAAGAAAGAAAGAAATGCCTGATAATCCTGTAAAAAAGATGGTATTGATTAGCCAGCATAGAGAGGTCAATTTCGGAGTCTTGATAATCCTCTCTTGAAAGTACTCGAATCGTAGGCAGTAAGAAACACAGACAAAGGAAGGCTGTTTCAAAATTTACCAGCGAAAGGGATGAAAGAATGAAGATGCTGGTTACCTCTTGCAGAAGGGATTTGGACAGTATGGGGATCAGCTGAAATAGAAAGTCGTGAACAGCGAGGCCGCGGAAAAGGGAGAGGCATGCAGTTACCAAGTTCAGAAGAGATAGTCCTCTCTTGAAAGTGCTCGAATCGTAGGCAGTAAGAAACACAGACAAAGGAAGGCGGTTTCAAAATTTACCAGCGAAAGGGATGAAAGAATGAAGATGCTGGTTACCTCTTGCAGAAGGGATTTGGACAGTATGGGGATGAGCTGGAGTAGAAAGTCGTGAACAGCGAGGCCGCGGAAAAGGGAGAGATATGCAGTTACCAAGTTCAGAAGAGATAGTCCTCTCTTGAAAGTGCTCGAATCGTAGGCAGTAAGAAACACAAAGGAAGGCTGTTTCAAAATTTACCAGCGAAAGGGATGAAAGAATGAAGATGCTGGTTACCTCTTGCAGAAGGGATTTGGACAGTATGGGGATGAGCTGGAGTAGAAAGTCTTGTACAGTGAAGCCGCGGAAAAGGGAGAGGCATGCAGTTACCAAGTTCAGAAGAGAGGCAACACTGGAGTTTATAAGAGATAGAAAACTGTCAATAAGAGGAGGGGAGTTTATGAGTGGAGTGAAGTAAGAAGTAGGTGAGTCAGCAGATTAATGAGCAGGAGTAAATAAAATAGGTGGATGAGTAGGTAGGTGAGCAAGTGGAGTTGAGAAAGGAGTAAGTAGGTGGGTGAGAAAGTGTGACTAGGTGGATAAGCGTACTAACAGAAAGGTGTCTTAAAGTGGAGTAGATCATGGAGTAAGTGGGTGAATAGGTGGGTGAGTAGGTAGGCGGATGAGTATACGTAGTGGGTGAAGTGGGTTTCCTGAGTGTTAAGTGGGTGTAGGTGGAAGACGTGTGTGGGTGGAAAAACTAGGTGGGTAGGTGGGTGTAGGTGGAAAGGTGGATGAGTGGAAACACTAGGTGGGTGTGGTGGGTGGTAATACTAGATGTGTGGGTGGGTGTAGTAACTGAGGGTGGGTTACAGGTGGGTGATGAAGGTGAATGAGTGGGTGGGTGGGTGATGGGTGGATGACGCAGCACAGCAGGGACACAAGAGCGGCCTGAGTCAGCAGAAACAGCAACAGCAGAACAGAAGCAGCAGTAACAGCAATAGGAGGAGGAGGAGGAGGAGGAGGAGGAGGAGGGACTGAATACACTCACACCTCAATGAAAAGTGTGAGTGTGTGTGCGTGTGTGTGCACGTAGTTTACCTGCACGAGGCACTTAGGGAGAGATAACACACACACACACACACACACACACACACACACACACACACACACACACACACACATGCACATTAGCTGGAGCGTGGGGGAGAAGAGAGGAAAGTTAGAGAAAGTAAAAAATAAATGAAGATAGGAAAAGAAGTAAGAGACGTAGGGAAGAAAAAAGGAGGAAAAAAAGGAAAGGAAGGAAGGAAGAGAGCAAAAGAAGGGAAGGGGATATAAAAGGAAAAAAAGGTGGAATGGAGGAAATATGAGGAAAAAGCTAAGTGGTGAATTAAGGGAAAAGAAGAAGGGAAGGAGAAGGAAGGAAGGAGGAGAAGGAAAATATCAGCAGAGGGTGAAGAAAAATAAATAAAGAAGATAAAGGAGGAGGGGAGGAGGCAAGAAGACAGATGGAGTCGTAGGAAGGAAGGAAGGAAGGAAAGAACTGAAGGAAGACTGTGGAGGAAGTGGAGGAAGGAAGGAGGATGAGGAGGAAGCGATGTGGAATGGAGTGAGAATAGAATGAAAGAACCAAATAAGGGGGAGGAGGAAGAGGAGGAGGAGGGAGAATGCACTGAAGAATTGAGGAAGGGGAGAGAAGAAAGGAAGAATAGGCGAGGAGGAGGGAGGGAGGGAGAGGAGGAGGGAGAGGGGACGGCAGAATAAAGGGGGAAGGGGGGAGGACAGCTGGGAATTACAACCACAATAAGGTGAGTCAAGGGAGGCAATGTTGCTGTGGTGGTGGTGGTGGTGGAGCAGACATTTAAAGTGGTAGAGGAATGGACTGGTGGTGGTGGTGGTGGACTGGTGGTGGTGGTGGTGGAGCAGACATTTAAAGTGGTAAAGGAATGGAATGGTGGTGGTGGTGGTGGAGCAGACATTTAAAGTGGTAGATGATTGTGAGGTGGTGGTGATGGTTGTGGTAAAGGGTGGATGCGAAACACCACTTCATCACCATCATCACCACCATTACCATCACTATCAAAACCACCATCACCACCAATATCATAAGTAGTTGAAAATAAAGAAAACCAGAAAAAAATACAAACACATTTTAATACTAAACATCATCTTGCTTCTTTACTGGTGGTGGTGGTGGTGGTGACTGGCCCGGGGATGACTCACCACCACTCACTGACTGAAGGCAATACCCCCTCCCCCTCCTCCCTCCTGCACCACCACCCCAGCTACCATTTCCCATCCCTCTCCACCACCAGTATTCTCTCTCTCTCTCTCTCTCTCTCAGTCATTCGCCTCCTCTTCCTCCTCATTACCTGCATATACCTATACCACACACACACACACACACACACACACACACACACACACACACACACACACTAACACACACGGGTATAGAGTTTATACCTGTATGTAGTTATATAAACACACACACACGAACTGTGTGTGTGTGTGTGTGTGTGTGTGTGTGTGTGTGTGTGTGTGTGTGTGTGTGTGTGTGTGTGTGTGTGTGTTTAAAAAATTGGCTACTATTGTCTATGGGAATGACTCTACTTTCTGAAACCTGTCTTTAAAAATCTCTCTCTCTCTCTCTCTCTCTCTCTCTCTCTCTCTTTGAGCGCACCATTCATACCAGTTCCTGCCAGCCCCAGTATGGAAAAGAGGAGGAGGAGGAGGAGGAGGAGGAGCTTAGTTTGTTAGTTCAATAGTAAACTAAAAGTGAGATGATACTATATTGCTGCTGCTGCTGCTGCTGCTCTCTCTCTCTCTATGAGCCTAAATTAAGGTCAGGTGAGCCACAGATGAGGTAGCTGTCCCCTTGGAGAGAGAGAGAGAGAGAGAGAGAGAGAGAGAGAGAGAGAGAGAGAGAGAGAGAGAGAGAGAGAGAGAGAGAGAGAGAGAGAGAGAGAGAGAGAGAAAGGCCATGGTTGTGGTGGGGCCAGTCAGCCTTCGTGCAGATGACGTGTGCGTGACGTCACACACACACACACACACACACACACACACACACACACACACACACTGGCACCTCACATGCACCTTCTTCCCTCTCTCCAAACATACGACAGCTACAGTTTGGAGGAGGAGGAGAAGGAGAAGAAGGAGAAGAAGGAGGAGAAGGAGAAGAAGGAGGAGAAGGAGGAGGAGGGCAGGTGCTTCACTACTGGGCAGGTCACTCTCCCTCCCTGCACCTCAGAATACAGATGCGCTCTCTCTCTCTCTCTCTCTCTCTCTCTCTCTCTCTCTGTCCCCCTGCCCTCCAGCAGGCGACACGAGTTTCAGGCCGCGAAGATGAGGCAATGATTTGTGTGAGGTTGATGCTGGGAGGAGGATGAGTCTCTCTCTCTCTCTCTCTCTCTCTCTCTCTCTCTCTCTCTCTCTCTCTCTCTCTCAGAAATTGACACACACACACACACACACACACACACACACACACACACACAGGTGGATATCTTTCTAGGTGGGTAAGTGGATATATGTGGATGGATGAGAGTAAATAAGTAGTAAGAGTAAGAGGGTAAATAGGTAGAGATAGATAGATAGATAGATAGATAGATATAGATAGACAGATAAATAGATAGGTGGGTGGGTGGGTAGGCAAGGAAATAGATGGGTAGGTGTGTAAGTAGGTGGGCATATAATTAGTACATAGTTAAGTAAGTGGTAATGTGGGCAGGAAAGTAGGTATTTAGCAAGACAAGCAGGCAGGTGGGTAAGTGGGTAGCAGGGAGGTAGGTGGGCAGGTATGCAGGTGGGGAGCAGGGCAAGCAGTGAGGCAGGTGGGTAGGTGGGTGGGTGGGCAGAGCATGAACGGAGAAAGTGGCGTTGGGGTGTGGAGAGGTTGAGGGGGCCAGGGCCACCAGCAAGGACTGTGGAGGTGGTGGTGGTGGAGGGAAGATGAGGGAGAAGAAGGTGGAAGAGAACTGAAGGAGGTGGAGATGTGAAGAAGTGGTGGTGGTGGAGGGAAGATGAGGGAGAAGAAGGTGGAAGAGAACTGAAGGAGGTGGAGATGTGAAGAGGTGTGTGGAGGTGGAGGGAAGATGAGGGAGAAGAAGGTGGAAGAGAACTGAAGGAGGTGGAGATGTGAAGAAGTGGTGGAGGTGGAAGGAAGATGAGGGAGAAGAAGGTGGAAGAGAACTGAAGGAGGTGGAGATGTGAGGAAGTGGTGGTGGTGGAGGGAAGAGGAGGGAGAAGAAGGTGGAAGAGAAGAGTGGAGGAGGAGGTGAGGTGAAAAGGTGTGGTGGTGGTGGAGGTGGTGGTGGTGGAGGGAAGATGAGAATGAAGAAGGTGGAAGAGAAGAGTGGAGAAGGAGGTGAAGTGAAAAGGTGTGATGATGGTGGTGATGATGGTGATGGAGGTGGTGCAGGGAGGATGAGGGTGAAGAAGATGGAAGAGTGGAGGAGGAGGCGAAGTGAAAAGGTGTGGTGGTGGTGGTGCAAGGAGGATGAGGGTGAAGAAGGTGGAAGAGTGGAGGAGGAGGTCAAGTGAAAAGGTGTGGTGGTGATGGTAGTGGTGGTGGTGATGGTGATGATAGTGGTGGAGTTGATGGTGATGGTGATGACTGTGGTGGTGGATGGTAAAGAAGGTGGAGGAAAGGAGTGACTAAGAAATAAGAAGAGAGAGAGAGAGAGAGAGAGAGAGAGAGAGAGAGAGAGAGAGAGAGAGAGAGAGAGAGAGAGAGAGAGAGAGAGAGAGAGAGAGAGAGAGAGTGTGAGTGTGTGAGTGTGTGTGTGTGTGTGTGTGTGTGTGTGTGTGTGTGTGTGTGTGTGTGTGTAAAGGAAACCACACCAAAATGTCAACAGGATAAGGAGTTCATGATATAGGAAAAAAAATATATATAGGAAACGAATACAGGAAACACGCATTTGAGCAGGAAATAGGAAAAGGGACGACTCATAAACAGAACAAACGGCAACAGGGCAGAAGCAGCATGGGGGGAGGAACAGGTAAATCAACAGGTAAAACGGATGAGCAAGCGGCAGGTAACAGGCAAGGGACAACAGGTAATAACAGCAAACAGGTAAAATGGACGAGCAAACGGCAAGTAACAGGTCAGAGAAGTCAGAACGTAAAAACAGCAAACAGGTGAAACGGATGAACAAGCGGCAGGTAACAGGTAAAACAACAGGTAATAACAGCAAACAGGTGAAACGGATGAACAAGCGGCAGGTAACAGGTAAAACAACAGGTAATAACAGCAAACAGGTGAAACGGATGAACAAGCGGCAGGTAACAGGTAAAACAACAGGTAATAACAGCAAACAGGTAAAATGGACGAAAAAGTGAGACGACAACAAGTAATACCAGCAAACGGAGGAGGCGGTGGCTGAGTGGTTAGCGTGCAGGTGCGGCGTCCAGGGGAAAGTAAATGAAAAGAAACGAAGGTAGATCAGATGACATAATTAACAGGTGCAGGTAGAAGCCAAATATGGACAGGTGAAACAGATTAAGGAAAAAAAAAAACGAAATGAGAAGGCACGGTCATTAGTGTGAATAAAACAGGTACAGACACAAGGAGGAAAGTAGATCAAGTGACATAATTAACAGATGCAAGTAGATAATTGATTTGGACAGGTGAAATAGCTTAACACAAAAAAAAATAATAGGAAAGAGGGAGGCACGAAGTCATGAGTGTGAAAAACGTAGGTAAATGAGAAGGTAGAACGATAGATCAGAGAAATTAAAGAAAGATTAGGTGAGACAATTAACAGGTGCAAATAGAAGCCAGGTAAGGACAAGTAAAACAACTTAACATAAACAATATAAATAAAAATAGGAACGAGGAGGCACGAGGTCATGATTAGTGAGAATAACGAAGGTAAATGAACAGGTAGGAAGGTGGACCAGGTGACATAATTAACAGGTACACGTGGAGACAGGTGTGGATAGGTGAAGCAGCTGAAGAATTAAAAAGATAGAGGGAGGTATGAGGTCATCAATAGTGTGAATAATGCAGGTAAATCTACAGGTAGGAAGCTAAATCACGTGACGCATAATTAACAGGTCCAAATAGGTAACAGGTATGGACATGTGAAGTTCAATAACGAATAAAAAAAGATAAAAAAAAGGAGGGAGGAACGAGGTCATGAAACGGATAATGTACTAGGTAAATGTACAGGTAAATCAGGTGACAATTAACACGTACAGGTAGTAGATAGGTATGGGCAGGTGACTTATTCTAGACATCAACAGGTAAGGTAAGATTTAGTTAGGTCAGTCTTGATTAGTGAAAAAAAAACAGGTATAATGGGACAGGTATTTGTGCCATGTAACAACACAGGTGCAAATGCAGGTAACAATTTAGGTAAAGAGGACAGGTGATGCGTGCCAGGTAACAACAGGTGAGCTGACAACAGGTGCAACTAATTGATAAACAAACATGACAATACATACACCTGAGAGAGAGAGAGAGAGAGAGAGAGAGAGAGAGAGAGAGAGAGAGAGAGAGAGAGAGAGAGAGAGAGAGAGAGAGAGAGAGAGAGAGAGAGAGAGAGAGAGCGCAGTGCCAACAGTAAGTGGAAAGACCGACACAGACTGGAGCGTGGCCAACCCTCACGATAACTGGGGAAGGGGGTGATAGGGAGAAGGGAAGGGGAGGGAAGGGGGAACGAAAAGGGAGGGGAAGAGAAGGGGAGGGGAAAGGAGAAGGTATGAGGGAAGGGGAAGGGCCGGGGAAGGGGACAGGGAACGTGGAAGGAGAAGGGGAAAGGGGAGGAAGGGGGCATAACGCCTTCACACTCGAGGGGGCAAAGGGGCTATGAGAGAGAGAGAGAGAGAGAGAGAGAGAGAGAGAGAGAGAGAGAGAGAGAGAGAGAGAGAGAGAGAGAGAGAGAGAGAGAGAGAGAGAGAGAGAGAGAGAGAGAGAGAGAGAGAGAGAGACAGACAGACAGACAGACACAGACACAGACACACACACACACACACACACACAAGCCGACAGAAGGAATTTAATCTAGATACTAACAACTAATTACGAGAAGAAAAAAATATTCACTAAATTGCACAAACTCGATTAAAGAAAATGTAAACTGCACGATGATAAACAAAAAACGTTGATGTAAAATAAAATAAATAAAGCCAAGACAAAACGAAGCGAAAAAATAAAAAGGAACAAAAAAATATAAATAAATCTAAGCCAAACAAAAAGAAAAATTAATATAAAAAAAAAAGAGTACAATCAAGCCAAAAGTGAATTAAACAAAGAAAAACGGAAAGGTAAAGGAGGAATGAAAGAGAAGGATGAAGAAAATAAATGCGAGAAGAAAAAGCAAATATTTCAGTTAACCTTTAAAATAATACAACACACCTATCAGAGAATCCAATTTGATTTCACCCTGACCTGATCTAACCTTGACCTCTGCCTGCCTGGAGGAGGAGGAGGAGGAGGAGGAGGAGGAGGAGGAGGTGAGAGGCAAAGAAAACACATGGAAAGAATGAAGGAAAGGAGGAAAGGAGAAGTAGAAAGGAAAAGAAAAGCAAGATAGGAAAGAAGGATAGAAGGAAGGAAAGGAAGAAAAAAGCAAGATATGAAAGAAGGATGGAAGGACGGAAAGAAAAAAAAGAGGAAAGGAAGGGAAGCAAAGGAAAGAAGGACGGAAAATGAATAAAAGGAAAGAAAGGCCGGTAAAAGGAAAGAAGGACGGAAAATAGGAAAAAAGGAAGATGTTCGGAAAGAAATAATTAAAGAAGGAAGGAAGAAAGGAAGGAAGAGGAGGAGGCCAAGACAAGAACAAGCCTAAGGCGAATTTTCGCCGTCAACATTTGTTGAGGAGACGTCACGAATACGTCACAAGTTGCTTCCGTGTTGCATCAAGCCGTTTTGGCGGTCAACTTCTGGTCAACATTTGTTGAGAAAACGTTGCTCCGGGACCAACCTGGAAAGAGCTTATGTTGAGGCGCCACCGTCACAACTTGTGACGTCAGATATAAACAACAGCTCGGTCAGATGGTGGGACATCACAGACATGCTTCCATATTATTTGTCGTAACTCAACTCATACATTAGATAGGACATTTTGGTTAACACCGTTAGACGCAGCAGTGATTGGAGAACTCGAATATGTTTGTGAAAACTCAATAAAAACAGAAACTAAATAAATAGTGACGAGTTGAAGTTAATAATTTATCCGTAAAGTTTATAACACATTTTACATATAGCTATCATTTGCAGCGGCTATGAAATAAAGACTAAAATAAACCATTCCATCTTACAGAGAAAAGCCTCCTGAACACGATGGTGTATACAGATTTTTCATAAAACCTCAAATAAGTGAAGCACGGAACTGTTTATAAAAACTTTTCACTTCATGAATTGTGCGCGCCGACGGGGTGGGTGCTGGCAAGGTGCTAGGAGTGGTCGCGTTGCCATGACAACCCTCGCCTCGCCTCGCTTTTCGTGTGGCCACAGGCCAGACGCAACAGACAGCAACGGGGTGCTTTCTGCCGAGGTTGGCCAACACCATACCAACATGATGTTGATACAGTGTTGACGGCGAAAATTCGCCTCCAGCCTATTCCTCCTCCTCACTTCCTTCCCCCTGCATTTTACCTCTCCGAACCCTCTTCCTTCCTCTCTCTCTACCCCTTCCTCCAATCCAATCTTCCTCTCCCGTTCACTTCCTCTAATCTTCCTTCCCATTTCCTTCTTTCATCTCCCCTCTTCCCTTCATTTCCACTTTCGTTCCCCTCCCTCTTCTCTTTCCTTGACTCCCACTTCCTTCTTTCTCCCTTTCTCTTCTTTTCTAACTCTCCCCTTTACCTTTTCCTTGCCCTTCCTCCTCTTCTCTCCCCTATTCATATTCATTCCATCTCCCCTTCATCTCCTTTCGTTCCCTCCTCCTCTACTTCTTTTCCTACAATTCCCATTTTCGTCCTTCTTCACTTCCCCCTATTTCCTTCTCCCCCCTCCTCTTATTCTCTTTCTACAACTTCTCTCTTCCTTCTCTCCTTCACCTCCTCTTTCGTAACCCTCCCTTTTCATCTTTTCTTTTCTCAATTCTTAGTTTCTTCATCTTCCTTCTCCCCCCCCCCCTCCCCGCCTTCAGCCCAGCGACCACCACATCACGTTGCAAGGCTTATAAATCGCTTCAATAAACAGATAGAAGAAGAAAAAAACGTGATGATCCTTGAGTCTGCAATTCTGGCGAGGTTTTGTTGCGATAATATTACTTGTTGTCGTTGTTGTTATTTTTTATTATTATTATCATTTATTATTATTATTATTATTATTATTATTATTAGTAGTAGTAGTAGTAGTAGTAGTAGTAGTAGTCAAAAATATATAAAATTCAGATACGTACAAAAATAGAAATAGGTAACAACAAAGAAGCACTAACAACAAAACTATATTAGCCTACTACTACAAATAATAATAATAATAATAATAATAATAATAATAATAATAATACGTAATAATAAAAATAAGATAATACATCATAAGCGAGAAAAAACGACAGATAAAGGAAGACACGAAGAGGAAGAAGGGACAAGAGGAGGAGGAGGAGGAGGAGGAGGAATGAAGCTGAGTCGACTCCTTATTAGGAAACTGTAAACTAGTGACGTCTTTTGCCCTAAGTCTAGAGGAGGAGGAAGAGGAGGAGGAAGAAGAATAGACGACGAGGAGGAGGAGGAGGAGGTTAGAAGAATATACGAGGAGGAGGAGGAGGAGGAAGATGATAAACCTAAAAAAAGAGTTGAAATGGAAAAAAATAAGAGATGACTGTCTGTTGAGAGAGAGAGAGAGAGAGAGAGAGAGAGAGAGAGAGAGAGAGAGAGAGAGAGAGAGAGAGAGAGAGAGAGAGAGAGAGAGAGAGAGAGAGAAATAAATCACATCTAACAATGGAGTGAACAACAAACAATGCGACAATGAAACAAGAAAAAAAAAGGGGGAGGAACGGGGAAAGTGAAGGGAAGGGAAGAGAAAGTAGGGAAGGGGAGGAGAATGCAAGGAAAGGGAAATGAGAAGGGAAAAGAGAACGAAGGGAAGGGAAGAAGAAATAAGAGAAGGGAAAGAGAATGCAAGAAAAGGGAAATGAGAAGGGAAAAGAGAAGGAAGGGAAGGGAAGGGAAGAAGAAATAAGAGAAGGGGAAGAAAATGCAAGAAAAGGGAAATGAGAAGGGAAAAGAGAAGGCAGGGAAGGGAAGAAGAAATAAGAGAAGGGGAAGAAAATGCAAGAAAAGGGAAATGATAAGGGAAACAGAGAGAACGAGAGAAGGAAGGGAAGGGAAGGGAAGAAACAGATGGGAATGGGGTGGGGGGGGGAGAGGGGAAGACGGAAGGAAAGCCAAAAGTAGAAGGGGGGAGAAGGAAAAATAAGACAAAAATGAGAGTGGAACGGGCGAAGAAAAGGAAAGGAAAATGAAGAAAAGGGAAAGTAAGCCAGAAGAGACAAGTGAGGAGAAAGGAGAAAAGAACGGAAGAGAAAAAAAAAGATGTAGGAGAACAGAGCGGAGATGAAGAAAGGGAATGCAAGCTACGAGAAGGTAAAGTAAGAGGAAGAGGAGGAATGGAAGGGAAGGCAAATGAAAGAGAAAGGAGGAGAATGGAGTGAAGGGAGAAGAACAAAAGTGAAGGAAATGCAGAAGAAACAGAGGGTAGGGGAAGAGGAGGAAGAGAAGGGAAGGCAAATAAGAGAGAAGGGAGGAGAGTGGGACAGGAAAAAGAATAGAAGCAAAGGGAAGGGAATGCAGAAGAAACAGAAGGTAGGGGAAGAGGAGGAATGGAAGGGAAGGCAAATGAAAGAGAAGGGAAGAGAGTGAAGGGAAAAGAACAGAAGGAAAGTGAAGGGAATGCATAAGAAACAGAAGGTAGGGGAAGAGAAGGAATGGAAGGGAAGGCAAATGAAAGAGAAGGGTGGAGAGTGGAGTGAAGGGAAACGAAGGGAAAGGAAAGAGAGTGAAGGAAAAGAACAGAAGGGAAGGGAAGGGAAGGGATGCAGAAGAAACAGAAGGTAGGGGAAGAGGAGGAATGGAAGGGAAGGCAAATGAAGGAGAAGGGTGGAGAGTGGAGTGAAGGGAAAAGAAGGGAAAGGGAAGAGAGTGAAGGGAAAAGAACAGAAGGGAAGGGAAGGGAAGGGAATGCAGAAGAAACAGAAGGTAGGGGAAGAGGAGGAATGGAAGGGAAGGCAAATGAAGAAGGGAAGAGAGTGAAGGGAAAAGAACAGAAGGGAAGGGAAGGGAAGGGAATGCAGAAGAAACAGAAGGTAGGGGAAGAGAAGGAAGAGAAGGGAAGGCAAATGAAGGAGAAGGGAAGAGAGTGAAGGGAAAAGAACATAAGGGAAGGGAAGGGAAAGGGAAGAGAGTGAAGGGAAAAGAACAGAACAGAAGGGAAGGGAATGCAGAAGAAACAGAAGGTAGGGGAAGAGAAGGGAAGGCAAATGAAAGAGAAGGGAAGAGAGTGAAGGGAAAAGAACAGAAGGGAAGGGAAGGGAAAGGGAAGAGAGTGAAGGGAAAAGAACAGAAGGGAAGGGAAGGGAAAGGGAAGAGAGTGAAGGGAAAAGAACAGAACAGAAGGGAAGGGAATGCAGAAGAAACAAAAGGTTGGGGAAGAGGAGGAATGGAAGGGAAGGCAAACGAAAGAGAAGGGAGGAGAGGGGAAAGGAGGAAAAAGAATAAAAGGAAAGGGAAGGGAATGCAGAAGAAACAGAAGGTAGGAAAAGAGGAGGAATGGAAAGGAAGGCAAATGAAAGAGAAGGGAAGAGAGCGAAGGGAAAAGAACAGAAGGAAAGTGAAGGGAATGCAGAAGAAACAGAAGGTAAGGAAAGAGGAAGAATGGAAGTGAAGGCAAATGAAAGAGAAGGGAGGAGAGTGGAGTGAAGGGCATGGAAGGGAGGCACCACAAATAACAATAACAAAACAATAGCCACACACACCTCTCAAGTTACTCTTCGTCTCTCCATCCCTTCAAGAGGAATCCACGGAGGGAGGGAGGGAGGAGAGAGAGGGAGGGGAGAGAGAACAGAGAGATTTCACAGCCCGAGGAGGAACAATGGGCACGTGATGAGGGGTGTGAGGGCAAGGAGAATGGTGTGTGTGTGTGTGTGTGTGTGTGTGTGTGTGTGTGTGTGTGTGTGTGTGTGTGTGTGTGTGTGTGTGTGTGTGTAACAAAAATAATAATACATAAACAAAAAGCAAACAAAAACACAGAGCAAAACAAATAAATATGTAAAATAAAATAAAATAGAAAGGGCATTCGGACAGGTGTTGAGGCAGGTGTTAATCCCCCTCCCCTCCCCAGGTGAATCAAAACCAACAGGTGACTCCCTCTAAATAGCTCCCCCCCCCCCCCCCACACACACACAGGTGTTAAAAGACCCCTCCTATAATTACCGAGTGGGAGGAGGAGGAGGAGGAGGAGGAGAAGTGAGTAAGGTGTTTAATTTTAGCAGCACAGTGATAGTAGTAGTAGTAGTAGTAGTAGACAACATCTTAGCTTTTTTGTTCACTAACGCAACCACTTCGAAGACTGTTACGCTATACACAACACATATAAAAGAAGAAAAAAATAGAAAAAGGAAAAAAGGTACTTAAGGAACCCCATCTAAATAAACCTACAATAGCAAACATAATCTCATGCCGGCAGAAAACATCGGGAATATTATCATGATCCCATACTGTTCCAATAGGCATGACGTTAGGCAAAATATATCTCGTGTCAGCCAGAAAATGCCGTGGACAGACACTGGTTCATCTAAGTTCACGACAAATTGCTACGTTAAGGGAGCAGCATCTCGCCTCGCAGGAAACGACGGGGAGAGGCTCGGGTCCCGCTAGCGTCGCCAAATGCAGGCGTGTGTGTGGAAGCGTTACGTTGGGTGGGACAGCACTTCCTGTTTTTTGACAAGCAAGTGAACAATGATACATGATGGATCAGGGTGTGTGTGTGTGTGTGTGTGTGTGTGTGTGTGTGTGTGTGTGTGTGTGTGTCGGTAAGTTATTTATCGTGCTACTGGGAGAAAAAGAAGTTAAAAAAAGAGTAATGGAGAGGGAATAAGAGTTTTAATACATTTGCTTTTAGTATATTTATACAGATTAAACTTATCCGCACACAAACATAAAAATATATACATAAACGCATACATACCTACATACCTAAACACACACACAGAGGAGGAGGAGGAGGAGGAGGAGGACTGAAGGAAACTTTACCTCCATTACTAAGAGAAATGATATGGAGGAAACTTAATAGCCTTGTCTCCTCCTCCTCTTCCTCCCCTAATGACTCCTCTTAAATTCCCTTTCTTCTTTATCACATCATCTTGATCTTCTCTTCTTCAATATCATTATTTTATTATTATTATTATTATTAAACACATCTTGATCTTCTCTTCTTCCATACTATTATTACCATTATTAACCTGCCCATTATCTCTTTTCATAGACACAGATAGATACAAATAGATAGATAGATAGATAGTATAAAGAAACTTTACACCAAACAGACCCAGAGAGAGAGAGAGAGAGAGAGAGAGAGAGAGAGAGAGAGAGAGTGTATATCCCTACGTTTCAATAGGATGACAAGTGGCTGGCTAAGTAAAGGTTACGCCCACACTACGAAAAAACGGAAAAGGAAAAAGGAGAAAAGAAAATGATGACTAATTGTATAACCCTGACGAAAGAAAAAAATAGAAACGAAAAAACAAACATTGAAAAAAAAAAGGAAACGACGCTTATTAGTTTTACATCTCACAAAAAGTATAATGAGCGTAAAAATATAGCTGTAATATATAACAGATATGACACTAATAAATCATCTCCTCAATTACTGATATAAGCCAAGGTTAATTAAGGTCAATTCCCAGGTGTACTAATGACATAACCACCTGCTAATTACTGTGACCAGGCAGAGCAGAGTAGAAAGATGAGGTAGATAACATAATGAACCCTAACAATTACAGGTAACAGACAGACAACAAAGGGTTCATCCACTTATCTGGCTACACTTTGTATGCAGATTAGCTCGTCATTGTTACCAGTCTGGCGTTTAACCCTCAAATGTGTGTCCTTATTTTTAGATATAATAATTCTGACTCATGTACAGCTAAACCGACACACACACACACACACACACACACACACACACTTATCCCAAGGGTGAAGGAGGTGGTGGTGGTAAGATGGCCTTGAGGTTTGGGCACTAAGGATGAAGAGAGAAGAAGAAGAAGAAGAAGAAGAAGAAAGAAAAACGAAGGTATATAAAAAATAATAATGGCAAGAATAACAAGAAAATTAGGAGCGGGGAAGGAATATGAGACAGAAGGAATAAGAACAAAAACAAAAATAGCATTAAGCAAAACAAGAAAAGGAAAAGAGAAAAGGAAAAACAGAGAATAAATGTTAAGATAAGAATGAATGATGAAGGGGAGGAGGGGGAGAAGGAGGAGCAGGAAAAGGAAGAGGAGGAGAGGGAGGAGGAGGAGGAGATAGAGAAAAGAGGAGGGTGGGGCAGACTAGCATTGAAAGAATAAATAAATGAAAAAAAAAATTTGAACTGAAAAAAGATAAATGAATAAGCAATGAAGAGAGAGAGAGAGAGAGAGAGAGAGAGAGAGAGAGAGAGAGAGAGAGAGAGAGAGAGAGAGAGAGAGAGAGAGAGAGAGAGAGAGAGAGAGAGAGAGAGAGAGAGAGAGAGAGAGAGAGAGACCTTCCCTCTCACCACACCTTCCCACGTAAAAATCCAGGTGAACCATCGCCCATTAGAATGAGAAAGGAATGACGTAAGGACAATAAAGGAATGAATCAGAGGAGGAGGAGGAGGAAGAGGAGGAGGAGGAGAGGGTCTTAATATGGTAGTGGCGATGGTGGTGTTAGCGAGGTCAACCCCTCATGTGTCTGTGTCTGCTTGTGTGTGTGTGTGTGTGTGTGTGTGTGTGTGTGTGTGTGTGTGTGTGTGTGTGTGTGTTAAGACTTCGTGTATAACTATTGCATTTAATTATTTAAACAAAAATACAGACAAATAAATACACACACACACACACACACACAAACCTACCTCAACCTCCCTGACCTTACCTCCCCCCCCTCCATCATCACCCCTCACCTCAACACCTCCCCCCATCCATTTCCCCCCCTCCCTCTTACCCCCACCCCCCACCCAACCCCATCACTCTTGCCTTCTAATAGCGAATGTCTTAACCTACTGCCCCCCCACCCCAACCCCAAGTTTTCCTCCTCCTCCTCAATGTTTTTTTTCCGCCTCTCTCAACTTTACGCTTTCCCCAACACACACACACACACACACACACACACACACACACACACACACACACACACACTAGCGATAAAAAATAAACTCGTGATATACTAATTAATTTTACATCTACAAATACATCTATACATTCATACCTACTTACATACCTATACATACATACATACAGATGGAATGACGTGTATATTTGCCTACCTATCTATGACAGGAGTTTAATTAAGCCTAGCTACAGCGGCTAATATTAGTCCACATTCTCTCTCTCTCTCTCTCTCTCTCTCTAATCCGCGTGACTCCACTACCACACATTAGATTATCCACGTCACCACCATCACCACCACCACCACCACCATTACCATCATCGCCACCACCTTCACTATCACCACCATCATCACCACCAACAACAACAACAAAACGTAGCATCCAATTGGCTCCTTCATAAAGGCGCCACCATTACGCAAACCAATCACAGTGTATATCATTACCTCTGTCTGTCTATGGAGGTACAAAGAAGGAAGAAGAATGGAAGTAAAAAAGACGAAGGACGAAAGGAGGACATAAAACAGAGGGGAAGGTGGGGAGGGGGGGGGAGAAAGAAGAAAAGGGTAACGAAAGAAGAAAAGAGGAAACAGAAGGAAGGAGAAAGGAGAATGACGGAGGACATGACTGAGGGGAAAATGGGGGGGAGGGGGTGTAGAAAGAAGAACAGGGAAACGAGATGGAGGTAAGAAGAACAGGGAAACGAGATGGAGGTAAAGAGGAGGAAAGGAGGAGGAAGGAGAAAATAAATGGAAGGAAGAAGATAGGATAAGGAAGGACGGGAAGTTACAGGAGGGCATGCGAGGTAAGGAGAGAGGAAGGAAGGAAAGGGAAAAAAGGAATGATGGAAGTAAGAAGGAAGAGGGAAGGACAAAGGAAATAGAAAGGAAATAGAGAGGGACAAAGGGCTAAAGGAAGACATAAGAGGAAAGGGAAGGAAAGCAGAAAGAAGGAAAGGGGAAAAAGGGACAATGAAGGTAGAGAGGGAAGGAAGAGAGGAAGGAGAGGAAATAGAAAGGAAAGATAGAGAGTACAGGGCAAGAGGAGGAGGACGAAATACGCAGGAGGTGAGGTAGAGTGAGGGAGAAGAGGAGGTACTGAAGAGGAGGAGGTGATGAAGGAGGAGGGAAGGAAGGAGGGAGAGGAAAGGTAGGCTAGGTATGTCAAGGAGTTGCAGTCAAGAGGAAGAGTTGGAGGAGGAGGAGGAGGAGGAGGAGGAGAGAATATGAGACCACGAAGAAGAGTAACCCAAGAAGCGGCGGCCACAGGTGCTCACGAGGCCTCCACACACACACACACACACACACACACACACACACACACACACACACACACACACACAGGATAGTTAAGTCAATATGCTTTTATCAGTTATTGTTCCTATTGTTGTTGTTGTTGATGATGGTGGTGATAAGAAGATAGGTACGTAGGTAGGTAGGTAGGTAGGTAGGTAGGTAAGTAGGTAGGTAGGTAGGTAGGAAGAAAGAAAGAAAGAAAGAAAGAAAGAAAAAGAAAGAAAGAATGATAGGAAGGAAGGGAAGGAGGAAGGAAGGGAAGGAGGAAGGAAGGGAAGGAGGAAGGAAGGAAAGGTGGGAGGAAGGAAAGGAGGGAGTAAGGAAAGGAGGGAGTAAGGAAAGGAGGGAGAGAGGAAAGGAGGAAGGAAGGAAAGGAGGAAGCAAATAAGGAAAGAAAAGAGGAAGGACTGAGGGAAAGCAGAAAAGGGAGGAGGAAAAATGAAAGAAGAGAGGAAAGAAAGAAGTAATGAAGGAGGGTAGGAAGGAAAGGCTGAAGAAGAGAAGGAAATGGGGGTGAAAGGTAGGAAATAAAGGAAGAAAGTTAAGGAAGGGAGGAAGGAAAGTAAACAAACAGGTAGGTAGTAAGTAAATAGTAGTAGAAGTTGTAGTAATAGTAATAGTAGAAGTAGTAGTAGTAGTAGTAGTAGTGATAGGATAAAGAGCGGGGGGGGGGGGGGAGGGAAAGGTAGAATAACAGGTAAGGTGAGTGGGGAGGACTAGGTGTGGCGTGGGGGAGCGGAGAGAGAGAGAGAGAGAGAGGGGGGGGGGCAACAGGAACGGGGAGAGCAGAGGAGAAAAAAAAAAAAAAGGAAATAAGAGTAAACTAAAGATGAAGGAAGATAGAAGAGACAAGGGAATTAGTGAAGGAAGGAAGGCACAAACAAAAACAAAGAGCAGAAAAAAGGAAATAAGAGTAAATTGAGGAGGAAGGAAAGAGAAAGAGAATTAGTGAAGGAAGGAACAAACAAAAACAAAGAAAAGAAAGAGCAGAAAAAAGTAAGTAAGAGTAAATTGAGGAGGAAGGAAGGAAGAGAAAGAGAATTAGTGAAGAAAGGAAGAAACAAAGGAATGTAGAAAAAATAAAAAAAGATACAGAAAAATAATGAAAAGGAAGGAAACAATGAATAGATGCAGAAGGAAAAACGAGAGAGAGAGAGAGAGAGAGAGAGAGAGAGAGAGAGAGAGAGAGAGAGAGAGAGAGAGAGAGAGAGAGAGAGAGAGAGAGAGAGAATGTTACATAAAAGACCTCAAAAATAGAGAAGCAATATACTGTGAGGAGAGAAACAGGGTTCGGAGAGAGAGAGAGGAGGGAGGGAGGGAGGGGAAACAAGAGGAAAATGGAGAGAAAATTATATAAAGGAGGAGAAAGTTTAAATGTCAGGAGTAAAATATGAGAAGGCGATAGAATAAGAGATAATGGGGGAGGAGAACATGATAAGGAGGAGGAGGAGGAGGAGGAGGATAATGAGGTAGAGGAGGAAGAGGAGGAGGAGGAATGAGATACAAGAGAAATAAGTTTGAGATGTTAAAGAAAGAATGAAAGAACAAAGAAAAAAGAAAGAAAAAAAGAGGAGGAGGAGGATAATGAGGAAGAGAAAGATAATACAGAGGGGGAATGAGGAATAACTACAAACATAAAAATTTGAGTAAGTAGAGAAAGAAAGAAGGATGAGTAACTAGAAAAGGTTTGAGTAGGTAAAGAGAGACAAACAAATAAAAAATGAAAGTAAACAAATGAGGAGGAGGGGGGGGGGGCAAGATGGAGTACTGCAATATATACCCTTCTTAACTTAATTGGCTTCACTACCGCATGGCAAACATTCCTCGGGTCAGAAGTTATTTCCCTCCCTCCTTCCCTTCATTCCTTACCTTTCCCCTCGACCTCCCTTCCTCCCCTTTCCCCTCTCCATATCCTCTTCTCTTCATCACTCATTCGTTCCTCCATCTTCCCTTCTCTCTATATATCCTTCACTTTTCATCTTTTTTTCTCTCTACTTCCCCTTCCTTTTCCCATTTTTCCCTCTCCCTTATTCTCTTTCATTCCTCCCCTTATCCTCTTCTTTCATTACTCTCATTCGTTCCTCCATCTTCCCTTCTCTCTATATATCCTTCACTTTTCATATTTTTTTCTCTACTTCCCCTTCCTTTTCCCATTTTTACCTCTCCCTTATTCTCTTTCCCTCCTCATCCTTCTTTCCCTTTCCTCATCCTACTCTCCCTTACTTTCCCTTCCCCTCTATACATTCCTCACCTTTCCCTCTCCTACCCCTCCCTCCCAACCCTACCCTACCTTCCCCTCTCACCTGCCCTCATTCCTGAAATTCTCACGGAGGGCCAATTAAGCGCCCCCTACCTGGCCCAGCGAGGGGTAAAAAGGGGACAGGTAAATTTTGCACCTGGACATTAAAGTAACACGTGGTGGCGGTGATGGACTGGATGTAGGAATGTGAGGGGGAGACACGCAAAGGTAAGATGATGAGGCGTTAGGTAGTCATGGTGGCGGTGGTGGTAGTAGTAGTAGTAGTAGTAGTAGTAGTAGTTGCAGTAATAGTAGTAGGAGGAGGATAATGGTTAGATGTGGTGATACATATATGGTGTTATTGTTGTTGATTTCGCGCTTAAAGAAATCGTAGTAGTAGTAGTAGTAGTAATGGTGGTGGTGGTGGTAGGAATAGTATCATCAACAACAGCAATAACAAAAAACAATAGTAACTGGAGCATTTCGATCAGTACCGACACAATAACAACCAGTCACAACAACAACGAGAAATAACAGCAGCACCAGTGGCCGGGGCAACCTGAAAACACCAGCCCCAACTTTTCTATTTCCAGCACCACGCCGGAATACCAAAACACACACACACCCGCCCCGCCGCCTAAAACATGGGGACGAAACGTGCGGCTCCCCACTCCCCTGAGCCCAAGGAGGAGGAGGAGTACAAAGGAAAAACAAACAGCAACAGGAGGAGGAAGAGGAGAAGGAGGACGAGAACAAAAACAAGAATAAGAGCAAGAACAAAGAAGAGGAAAAATAAGCCCAAGAAGAACACGAACAACGAAAAAATAGAGGAAAAATAAGCCCAAGAAGAACAAGAACAAAGAAGAAAATAGAAGAAAAATAAGCCCAAGAAGAACAAGAACAAAGAATAAAAAGGGAAGAAAAGAACAGATAAAAAACAACAATAACAAGAAAAAGGAAGAACAAGAACAGGAGGGAGGAGTGAGAGAAGGGGATGTGACTACAGAGAAAAAAAAAAGTTTAGAGGAGTGAAGAAAGAAGGAGAGGAGTGAACAGCATAACCCAGCCTGCCTGCCTGCCCCCCCCCTTCTCATCCCATAGCCAGGATGTAAACAACCCCCACCCCACCCCTGCCCCGCCCATTTCCCTCTCGCCCCACCCTTAAGTATACCTACACACACACACACACACGGGGCAAGCCATAGCAGCCCTGTGTGTGTGTGTGTGTGTGTGTGTGTGTGTGTGTGTGTGTGTGTGTGTGTGTGTGTGACCCGCATCTTCAAGGCATCATATCAGCCACACTTGTATATATATAACAACACCGCTTTCTTTCCTTTAAAATGCAATAGTAACCCTCTGCTCTTCCTTCTTCCCTTTCCGTCTCCTCCTTCACTTCTTTCCTCTTCTCTCTATCTCACACCTTAACCCTTCCCACTTCTTCCCTCTAGCTCACCCTCTTCCCTTACCTTCTCATTCATCACTTCTGTCCTCTCCCCTTTCGTCTCACACACCTCAACCCTTCCCACTTCTTCCCTTCCCTCCTTCGTCTCTTCCTTACCCTCTCACTCATCACCTCTGTCCCCTTTCCCTTCTATTTCACCACTCAAGTATTGCATGTTTCCCTTCTTCCCTCTCCTTCGTCTCTCCCTTACCCTCTTACTCATCACCTCCCTCCCCCTTCCCTTCCGTTCCATCCCTCACTTATTTCATGTTTCCCTTCTTCCCACTTCGCTCTTCTCCACTTCCACCTCTCCTTTGTCTCTCTCTTACCTTCTTACTAATCACCTCGTCTCCCTTCCCTATCGTTTCATCTCACTCCTTTCCTCTTCCTCTTCTCTCTCTCACACACTCCTCAACCCTTTCCACCTTCCTCTTCTTCCCTTTCACCTCACCGTCTTCCCCAACCTTCTCACTCCTCACCTCTGCTTCCTCCCCCCTACACGCTCCTCCTCGTCACTGCCTTCCTTGCCTCGCGTGTATTATATGAGCCAAACAATGTGTCATATGATATAGTGTATGAACAGGCCCCTCCTTGTGTTTGGAAGAGACAATTCAAGGCAAGAAAATTATATAGTATGAGGGATGAGAGAATGCGTAATGTAGTGCGGCAGGAATGGTAGGAATGGCAAGAAGATGAAGAAAAAGAAAAATGAAGAAAAATAGAAGAAATGTTTATGAAAAATTAAAAAAAAAACGAAAAGTAAGATAAAACTGAAGAAGAAAATAAAAAAAGGCAGATGACGAAGCAAAATCGTAAAAACAACCCATTTATGTTTTACCCGACAAAGTAGCAATCGACCTCAAAGTATTCATAATCAATAATAACAATAATGGTGATAATTATAGGTCAACAACAATAATAATAATAATAATAATAACAATAATAATAATAATAATGAGTAGCTAGAGCGAGTCGTTATATCGGTGTTACGTAAAGCCACTGAAGGGGCAAAGAACAGTATTATAATTATCAGTGTAAGAGATATTGTTTAGAGTACCGTATTATAGCCTCTTCCATTTAGCGTAACCCGTTTCTGGGTCATGATCTGTAGAGTTCCTTATAGAGCACCGACAACCTAAGATTTGGACGCCATTAGTGGCCCTGTTTTCGCCGCGCTTTTCAAACGCTAGCACACACACTCGCGGCGAAAACAGGGCCAATAATGGCGTTCAAATCTTAGGTTGTCGGGACTCTATCTATCAAGGGACTCTACAGATCACGACCCAGAAACGGGTTACGTTAAATGGAAGACGGCATTAATAATAGTTTTGCCAATAACACGAAAGGAAATATATTAAAGAAACAAATAATAAGGTACCCTAATAATTACTTCTAAACATAACAAATTATAGCCTTGCCCACAGCCAATAATTACCTATGTTGATAAATAATAGCCTAATCCATACCGGTATTCTATTAATTATCTAGAGGCATAATAATGAATAGCCTAACACCATTTTTAATTACTTCTAAACATGATAACTCGGCCTTGTTCTACACATATGAGGTATACAAGGCAAGGATAAGAAGAAAGAAGAAGAAGAAGAAGAAAACGCGGAAGAAGATAGGCCCGACGAGAAGAAAAGAAGTTCTAAGAAGAGAAGGAGGAGGAAGCAGAAGAGGAAGAAGAGGGGGAGGGGACACTCACTACCTCACCCCAGGGACAGGTAAGGGTGTGTGGGCACCGTTAATTACAACCACGTGCCATAGGAAATGTCAAGTATCAGAATTATGAGGGAGGGGGGACCGATCTTTAGAACAGTTAAACCGAGACATTTATAAGCGACACGCATATGTCACATGGACTGACGCTAAACGCTGTTCCACTTGGACTCATTGGGCACTTCATAAAGCTGAGCCATTTGGATGATTGCCGTTAAAGATAGTCACCATCAACTTTGTCTATACAGAAAACGTGAGAACTATTAGCGCGAACTTCACCCTCTGATAGAAAAGTTAAAACAATTATATAGCATCATTAACTTCGCCTCTATAAAGAAACGTTTAAATCCGCCTCTTTTAAAAAACGTTAAACCAATCCTATATCATTAACTTCGCCCTCTACAGAAAACATTAAAACTATTACCATTATCTCTGCCCTAAGAAAAAAACATTAAATTTATTCACCAGTAACTTCACTCTCTAAAGAAAAGTTACACAATAACAAGTATTCAGAAAACACGAACCAATAAGAAAAACGTAAAATAAAAAATAGCAAATATTCAGGACATTTAAGTATTCAGACTCAAGAACACAAGAATATTGAAGGGAAACACACAAAGCAGATTGGCTATATAGAACTTGAACAATTGGTAGGTTGAGAGAGAGAGAGAGAGAGAGAGAGAGAGAGAGAGAGAGAGAGAGAGAGAGAGAGAGAGAGAGAGAGAGAGAGAGAGAGAGAGAGAGAGAGAGAGAGAGAGAGAGAGAGAATGTGTGTGTGTGTGTGTGTGTGTGTGTGTGTGCCAACCACAGAGTTATATACATATATAACTCTGTGGTGCCAACATTTAATAACCACACGCTTAATATAGACAAACAAATGGATAATAAACCATGAATCACCAAAATAAACCACCTTAACACACTCTTCTTGTGCGCAGGCAGAATCAATACACTTGCTGCCATAAACAACAACAACAGACATCAGCTGATAAGAAAAATTTAATAACTTCCATGATACATCTAAAGTAACATCTTATCAATATATTTCTAAGGCAAAGGAACACACACCACAAAACTAACCATATATATTTACAGCCACAGAAAATTTAGTTACCATATATTTTTAAGAGAATTTAGCTTTTTTTCATTTTGTAGCATCTCTTTCAGTCCCCTTCTCTTCATTATTAATATTTTCTTTAAAATCTTAAATTCGGTTCACAAAACTAGTCTTCATTTCTACCCATAAACAATAAAAATAAATAAGTTACTACATATTTTTCAGACAATTTAGGTTTCATATTTTGTGGCAACTCATGTAGTTCCCTTCCCCTCATCATTAATGTGCCCTTACAGGGGAGGAAAAGGATGTTACAGGGGAGAGAGGAGATGTAACAGGGGGGCAATGGTAGGTAGGTATAGTAACAGAATGGGGAATATGACAGGGTAAAAGTTTGGCAGTGTAAGAAAGGATGATAATAGTACAGTGTGTGTGTGTGTGTGTGTGTGTGTGTGTGTGTGTGTGTGTTAGGGGAGTTGATGTTGTATAAAGGTACGATATTGTATGGAAGTGTAACGTAACAAGGGAAGGGTGAGTATGTGGGTATGGCAGGGTAAAAGGTGTAGAGTGGTATTACAAGGTGTGGTAGGGAAACAATGTTGGCTAAATGACTGGGAAGAGTAAGGTAAAGTACTGAATGATAATATGATAAGAGCAGGGTAGGTAGGCAAGTATGGCAGGGTGTAAGGTGTGTGGTGACATATTACAGGGCGTGGCTGGAGAATAATGTTGGATAAAGGATTGGGAAGAATAAGACAGATAAGAATAATTAAATAGTAGGGTAGGTGGGTTAATCTGGCAGAGTGAGAGGTGTGTGGTAGTATGTTACAGGGTGTGGTGTGTGATAGTATATTAGTGTGTGGCAAGGGAATAGATGTTAAGGGATCAAGAACAGTAAGGCATAGAATATAATAGGATAACAAAGTACAGGGTAGGTGGGTTAGCGTGTGGTAGCATATTACAGGGTGTGAGGTGTGTGGTAGTATATTACAGGGTGTGAGGTGTGTGGTAGCATATTACATGGTGTGAGGTGAGTGGTAGCATATTATATGGTGTGAGGTGTGTGGTAGTATATTACATGGTGTGAGGTGTGTGGTAGTATATTACATGGTGTGAGGTGTGTGGTAGTATATTACATGGTGTGAGGTGTGTGGTAGTATATTACATGGTGTGAGGTGTGTGGTAGTATATTACATGGTGTGAGGTGTGTGGTAGCATATTACATGGTGTGAGGTGTGTGGTAGCATATTGCATGGTGTGAAGTGTGTGGTAGTACATTACATGGTGTGAGGTGTGTGGTAGTATATTACATGGTGTGAGGTGTGTGGTAGCATATTACATTGTGTGAGGTGTGTGGTAGCATATTACATGGTGTGAGGTGTGTGGTAGTATATTACATGGTGTGAGGTGTGTGGTAGTATATTACATGGTGTGAGGTGTGTGGTAGTATATTACATGGTGTGAAGTGTGTGGTAGCATATTACATGGTGTGAGGTGTGTGGTAGCATATTACATGGTGTGAGGTAGCATGTTGCATGGTGAGGCAGCATGTTGCATGGTGTGAGGTGTGTGGTAGCATATTACATGGTGTGAGGTGTGTGGTAGTATATTACATGGTGTGAGGTGTGTGGTAGCATATTACATGGTGTGAGGTGTGTGGTAGCATATTGCATGGTGTGAAGTGTGTGGTAGTACATTACATGGTGTGAGGTGTGTGGTAGTATATTACATGGTGTGAGGTGTGTGGTAGCATATTACATGGTGTGAGGTGTGTGGTAGCATATTACATGGTGTGAGGTGTGTGGTTGTATATTACATGGTGTGAGGTGTGTGGTAGTATATTACATGGTGTGAGGTGTGTGGTAGTATATTACATGGTGTGAGGTGTGTGGTAGTATATTACATGGTGTGAGGTGTGTGGTAGTATATTACATGGTGTGAGGTGTGTGGTAGTATATTACATGGTGTGAGGTGTGTGGTAGCATATTACATGGTGTGAGGTGTGTGGTAGCATATTACATGGTGTGAGGTGTGTGGTAGCATATTACATGGTGTGAGGTAGCATGTTGCATGGTGTGAGGCAGCATGTTGCATGGTGTGAGGTGTGTGGTAGCATATTACATGGTGTGAGGTGTGTGGTTGTATATTACATGGTGTGAGGTGTGTGGTAGTATATTACATGGTGTGAGGTGTGTGGTAGCATATTGCATGGTGTGAAGTGTGTGGTAGTACATTACATGGTGTGAGGTGTGTGGTAGTATATTACATGGTGTGAGGTGTGTGGTAGCATATTACATTGTGTGAGGTGTGTGGTAGCATATTACATGGTGTGAGGTGTGTGGTAGTATATTACATGGTGTGAGGTGTGTGGTAGTATATTACATGGTGTGAGGTGTGTGGTAGTACATATATTACATGGTGTGAGGTGTGTGGTAGTATATTACATGGTGTGAGGTGTGTGGTAGTGTATTACATGGTGTGAGGTGTGTGGTAGTATATTACATGGTGTGAGGTGTGTGGTAGCATATTACATGGTGTGAGGTGTGTGGTAGCATATTACATGGTGTGAGGTGTGTGGTAGTATATTACATGGTGTGAGGTGTGTGGTAGTATATTACATGGTGTGAGGTGTGTGGTAGTATATTACATGGTGTGAGGTGTGTGGTAGTATATTACATGGTGTGAGGTGTGTGGTAGTATATTACATGGTGTGAGGTGTGTGGTAGTATATTACATGGTGTGAGGTGTGTGGTAGTATATTACATGGTGTGAGGTGTGTGGTAGTATATTACATGGTGTGAGGTGTGTGGTAGTATATTACATGGTGTGAGGTAGCATGTTGCATGGTGTGAGGTGTGGTAGCATATTACATGGTGTGAGGTGTGTGATAGCATATTACATGGTGTGAGGTGTGTGGTAGCATATTACATGGTGTGAGGTGTGTGATAGCATATTACAGGGTGTGGCAGGGGATTAAAGGTGAGGAAATAATGAATGCACATTAATAACACCTGCACTCTTATCGTCAACGTACACACGCACACGTACACTAATCTGCACACACACACACACACACACACAAGCAATTCCCGTGGCACCCTGACCCCCTGAGGCACTGCAGGGCCACCTGACCCAGGGCACGACCCATCTGAGTACACACACACACACACACACACACACAGGGAGCACAGATGAAATTGTAAACACTTGAGAGTGAGAGAGAGATAGAGAGAGAGAGAGTGAGCGGGGAGAAAAAGGGTAGCTGGCGCCTTCCCCGGAGCAACAGGCTAAGTAACCCTCCTTCTCCCTTTCCCTGGCTCTCCTCAGCCCGCCCTGCCTCGCCCCTGTGGACTAATGCAGTAATATTCTAAACAGCTGCTCGGGGGGGAGGCGGCGGGGCGGCGGGGCGGGCGGGGGACGAGGGAAAGGTGTTATTTATACTTGGAATACGGCAGGGTCGGCCATCTTGAAACTAGATGCCCCTGGCCCCATTCATTTTGAGCGTAATTTTCTCTTTTTAGCACGCAACCCTGGGCCCTGGGGTGGCCGTGCCCGTGGCTGGCGGCCCTGCAGGAGGGGCGTGGGGCACTTACCGCGTGGAGGGCCGTCAGCCCGTCGACGTTGGCAGTATCTATGTCAGCGCCCTTCTCCAGGAGGCGAATAACTTCTTGTTTGTCCCCAGCCGCGCAGGCCGCTAAAAAGATGCAGCCGTCGGTAAAATTCACTTTGCGAGTCCTGTGGTTATCGGATATTTCCTGTTTATTGGTATCACTCTCCTGCCAACGCCTAATCTGCTCGGCCCTCTTAAATAGGGCCGAGGTTGAGCGGTTATCAACGGCCATAGCGGCCCCGTCACACACCTCCGGAGGCTCGGCCCACACTGGTTCTGCTGCTGCTGCTGCTGCAGCTGCTGCCTCACAAGTGACACTCGTTTCTCGGCGCCGACCCGCCCCACCCCGCCTCTCCCCTACAGACAGTCTCAAATATCATGTAATGCATACCATTATCTAGTACTTGATAATCATCATTGTAACTCCGATGGTTAGTAAGTGAAGTCTTATGGACTAAATTAGGTAAACAACAGAAATGTGCCCCTGTCGGGTCCTTCACGCAAGCCAGCGAGCCTCAGTCATTTTCTTACTTCTTACAGGGGCCACTAAGGTAAACTGGACTTTTTGCAAAAAAACTCATACAATTTATAGGTAATGGTAAAAACGGGCTGCGTGATATATTTCATAATTAAAGTTAATGAATCACTAAATAAATATTCAATGCACTTGTTTATATCAATATATATTGTTCATCACCCTAACAACCAACTGTAGTGACCCGCCCAATACAGAGAGCAAACAATACCCCTATCTGGCCGTAGGGTGCCCCACTGAGCCAGCTTTTCCTAATGGGTAGAATGCTGGACTCCAATCTCGCTGGATACAATTTATTTCCCTTATGTTCCTTCTTGTGACCTATATCGGTGTGAATCGCTTCGTGGGTCTGCCTTCTGATACTTTCGTCTGGTTATTTCTCATTCGTTTTTCAATCCCAGGCACGGCAAAGTTTATTCTTGACGTGTTTAAAAATGAGAAAAAGCTCACATTAGATTAACGTAGGTATATACATTAAAAACATCAGGTAACAGATGCCTTCCGTGCTGCAGTATCTGGGGCCGGTAGCTACTTGTTTGTGTTGCCCCTAGAATATTTTCGTTTTCTTCTTCATCGACAGTTCTCTTACTATGACGTCATGGTTTCGAAGCATAACAGACGAGCTCAAGGGAGACTCGGACAGGTGAACCTTTTCTCGGCTCCAAATTCAACTTTGCGGTGCACCGATGTCAGACTCTGGCCCAGCAGCTGCCTGATAACGCCTCGCAAACATTACCCTTTAACGTATTTAAGATGCCACGGGGCGAAAGCACCACCAGTAAGTGTTATGTAGCGAGATATTCATGGAGAGCTTTAAATGATATCTTAAATATTTCTTACTTCATAATGGCCGTAACAAAACACCTAAGATAAAAAGAACATATGCAATAAAACGATACAGAGGTGCTCATAAGCCACTTCTCTCCTTTATGTGACCTTGCGTGCAACTATACAGACGTAATAAAAAAAAATAAAAAAAAGAATCACAAAAAGACAAACAAGAAACACAATGGTGCCAAAAAAACAATATTTATTCCATCGATCAACACAAGTTAGGTAGGAATAATGTATCTGACACACCAAATTAGCATAGTTTCACCAGTGTAAAAAAAAAAATCACAACAGCTTTCTTCACAAGATGGTAATGCGCGCGGCACAAGCTTATAGATCACCAGGTCACCACGCGGCCCCCACCCACGGGAGGGGGGCGCCGCGCCACCAGAAATAATGAGGTTTAGTCACGCCACACGAAACTGTCACTCGCTTTATATCGGCAGCTGGGAGATAAGGAACAGGAACTAATAGTAATAATAATAATAATAATAATAATAATAATAATAATAATAATAATAATAATAATAATAATAATAGTAATGCGAAACCACTAATTACACTACAGCATTCACGTATAAAGCATAAATGAAGACCCTATAGTGTGCATTTGTGACTTTTTTCTCTAATAACAGCTGAAGTGTATAAGTGTGTTAACAAACTGACATAAACAAAGCCACATCCCAAGGACAAAAAATGCACTCACCCCTAACCATAATAATAATAATAATAACAGAATCAGCCTGCTTAATAACAACCTCTTATTCACGCTATTAATGATGATCTGCTTCGTTCCTCTATATAGTAACGTGCCATGGTATGATAGGAAATGGGCGTGGTGTAGCTGGACATGGATGAGTTAGAGGGTTGTTGAACATATTAGGCTATCAAATAAATATCAAGCTGGTTCAAAAATCTTACTAAAGTTCTCGAATCTGTCAGTCACTGGTTTGGTATGGCATGGAATATGATAACAAGATAACGATCAGTTTTTATTAAGTACATTATTATCCACTTTCCCAAGACTCCACCTTCGAGTACGCTCAAGGGGAGAGAGAGAGAGAGAGAGAGAGAGAGAGAGAGAGAGAGAGAGAGAGAGAGAGAGAGAGAGAGAGAGAGAGAGAGAGAGAGAGAGAGAGAAATTTACTTTATCATAACCTATCTCAAGCTGTGACCTGTACACATCCCTGCCCTGTGTTGACCCAGTCTCTCCACACCTGCTGACCGCCCCCTTCATGACCTCACCTGCCCACACACCTGTCCCTCACCTCTGCAACTAAATATATTATGTCCAAGAATGCTTACCTACACATTGCCATTACATTTTATATAATTTCGTTTTCTTTCATTTTTCTCTATATCGTAATTGTTTGTTTATGAGATGGCATGACAAAGACTGATTGACATTTAGTCACATTTTTTATTTCCTGATAGAGTTCTATTAAACATTTTTTCATTTGGCTTAAAGTGATCATATCAACATTGCTCCCATATGATTATCAATAGTGTTCAATATATGCATTGCATCTATGTACAAAGAATTTTGCTGTAGCATTCCTACAATAATACAATTTCAAATACGGATAGGTGACAGCATGGCAGGGAAAATCAATCTGCAGTATTATTTACATTAAAAACAGACTTCACCTGAAATGAAAGTACAGTACACAGCAGCTATGTTACAGCTCCACAGCAGGTGTTCCTCAAAGCACATGTGCCCTCCACCAACATGACTCCCAGATAGTGTTGTTGTTGTTCTTGCTGTTATTGTTATGGGCAAGACCCTCACATGCCAATGCTGCACGTGATCACAACTCAAAACTAAACCTAAAATGACACTTCATCCATTATCATATTCAAGGGACAATTATGCAGGTGATGAAGACTTTAAAATCACAATGGACCCCTTAATAATTCCAAACTGATACAGGACTAAATACGAAGTTGATTAGGAAACAAAATAATTAATTTCTAAATACACAAATCAGTTCCATCTATCACACAGCACACTCCTAGCATCAGTAACTGCCATTTAGTGGCGTTTCAACTGTCACACACTCCCATGCAGAGCCAGTGTCCAGGGCAAGGATGGCACTCACTGAAAGTCATCAACACTTGCCAAACACACCATCAGTGGCACTCTTAGGACACTCTTAGGACCAGAGATTTTATTCAGGATCATACATCAGTTTGTATAACTGCAAACAACTTTAACCAATAGTTCATACACACAGGCACCTCTCTAATATATAGGCCTAAAGACTCTATCTGAACTCAAACAAGAGAGCTAAGTACAATCTGTACAGCACTAACAACTGAACCCTTGCCAGCAAGCACGCATCTGACCTGGCACACACATTCCTCCTGAAAGACCATTGATGTAAGGCCGCCCACAGCACGGGATGGACAGCCAGCCACCTCCCCTGGGTGCATGCAGCCATCCCCCAAGGCCCCCCCACTACAAACCATCACAGATCTCACACACACACACACACACACACAAACACACCATTCTTACACCTGCTGTCAGTCGGGCAGGTGACACAAACTAATCCTCTATACATGCGGACACACAAAACACTGGAAGCATCAAGCCAATCATTACTGCTTTCATCAGCTAAAGTAAATCCCTCACCTGCCTGTCACCACTCAATGCTGGAAAAGTGTATCAGCATTCTACACACATCATGCGACCAGGGATGGAGCATTCGTATTCGAATACAGTATCCAGATATATTCATATTCATTCTTGTTATTAAAATTCAAAGTACTCCTATTCATATTTGAATGCTTGGGGAAAATAATTGTATTTGGCAAATAATCTGGCAAACAATCATATTTATTATCCATGTCAATTTGACTGCAAACTTCAGTTTGATCACAGACGTATTACGGCTTGCTATGAAGTGTGGTTTGACAGAGCCTTACTATAGCAAATCGTATGGAGTTGATGTTGCTGAACATGTCGAGCACATTTGAGTTAGTGTTACTCACTCGCCGTGTCCAGTGTTCCTTCGACGTCAGTAGTTGGTACCGAGTGCATACAGGTGAGGTAAATTGGCAACTAGTCAGTGTGAGGCTGACTTTTCACCCACAGACTCTGCTGTACTTAGGGTAGGTGTGACATCCCTGCTTTGAATATTGGTACCAGTCACTATTTACTGCTCATGAAGTCTTTTCACTACATCATAACTTTGAAATGCTGAATTATTGCAAGAATAACTTTTTATTTTTAACACTTTAAAATACTTTCATGAAGTATTCATATTGCCATTTGAATTTGCAGTATTTCTTTGTATTCATATTTATATTCTTAGAAATTTGAGGGGTTCCAAATCACCAATGAATACTAATCCTTGCATTTACTCCATCCCTGCACTTAACGCACCGATTCGTTGAAGTAGATCTACGCAGCATGGAACTCAAAAGTGAACTGGACAAGACTCCAGCGGCCCATCAAACAAGCAACAATCACACAAGTACATCATGACCCCCCCCCCCCCCCCCACACACACACACACTGTGGAAGATGGTCAGTGTGGGACCCCAGATGTTTAGATGTGTTGTGCATTAAGTCAACATTATGTCATAAAGAGCCTCCTAGGAGTGTCTGCAGCAGTAGGTGTGAAATAATTAAGATTGACAAGCATTAAACCTGTGTGTGGTTATAAGCTGTGATCTTATTCTTTTAGACCTATATAGCTATCAAAATCTATATCAATAAGCTAGCACTTGAAAAAAGGTGAACTACCTTCACCACTTTCTTCAGAATCAGTATTATGGTGTAACAGTAGGTCCAAGGATTCCCTTCCTCTCATGAATTCAAAGACAGAACTTATTGAGCTTGAGGTACGAAGCAAACATATGCAACACTCTTCAGTAACTGGTGAACTCAGTGGCTTATTGAAGCTGTAACATAAATGTTATCTAGTTTTACTTTCTCAAAAGATAACTTGCAGTGTTATCTCAGTGGCTTATTAAAGCTGTAACATAAATGTTATCTAGTTTTGTTGGCTCAAAAGATAACATCAAGTATTATCTCAGCCATGTTGAATAACCTTCAGTCTAGAAGCTGTTCTCTCTGCAACTTGTGGTTATAATATGGACCCATGAGTTGAAGCTGGATGGTGTTCCTTGTGCAATGCTTCTCTTTCATGCCAAGCCCTCTCTGTGGACTGCATATCATTTGACTCCTGCAGCATTTTCATCAACCAGCTATAAATCTTTAATACAATGGCATAAAGCTCACTTCTCAATACAAGTCAAGGCGCCGCGATAGACGCTCTAAATAAGCCTTTCCCAGGCTTCAGCTGGCACTGGGTCCCATCACGCTGCATGTTCTAAGGTTTGTTCACCAAGTCTTGGGAACTTGGCTAGTCCTAAATAATTATATCTGATGTACTGCACATACACAATTAGAAAATATTGACTATCAAGACATGTATAGCCCATACCGATCTTATCACAAAGATCTGCACTTATACAATAAAAAAAAAAAAAGAAGATGAGCTTGAACAACATATAAGTTTGATTCCATAAACATTCCCAAAAATGTTAATGCATTTCAGCTCAACTTATGCTGCAATGCTACTGAAAAGTGCTTCTGAGTCTACCATGTTTATCCACTTTAAGAATTAGTTAAGTGCACTAAGAAAACATCACTATGCAGCCTAGCATAAGACAGTCCAATGGATACTTCAACACTACCAGGGAAGAGCTCTACCCCTTTAAAACAGGGATTGCAACTGCCCCGTGCATCATAATATTTTGCGTTGATCAGAGGTATCACACTATATAATTTTCCTGTTTTAGGTAAGACAGCAGCTCGATGACCCTGGCTGGTGGTGGTGCTGAATGCTAATCATAAGCCTCTCAAGGGCCTGTCTGTGTGTCTGTGACTAGCACAGCCTTCTGGCAAGGTGATGGACCAGGTGTAATGGTTAGGGTGTCAATAAGAGTGTGGGTCAACTGACCTGCTTTTTATCTCCTGCTAGGCTGTGGGTATAAATGATTAAAAATCATTTTACCAAAGCAAAGGAAAGCTCTACAATAAGAATTATTACTGTTATGTAATTTGCAACAAAAAATACAATTTCATAAATATTTCAAACACTATTTTGAGACAAAATATTTCAAAATGTCAGCAAACACATTAATGAAAAGAAATCAAACCTAATGATCAAAATTTAACTATATAATGTACAAGAAAAAGTTGTGAGTGATTCTGGTTATCAATGATGGCAGAAGGAAACAGTACTGAGAGGACAATGCCAATAAATGTGATTTCATGAATGGTTAGGGTAAAGCTATGCAGTATTATGAAGGCCTGAACATCTTTTATACACAGCAACCCGACATGCATCAACCGCATGTTCTATGTACACTATTTTCTTGGCACCAGCAAGCCCCACCCTCTTCATGCACACCCTGCATGAATGGCCCATCCCAGAATGGTTCACTCTAGAATGGCCCATCATATATGCCCCATTCTGATATCAGCCATCTTGGTATAGGGCACTCTAGCCTGAGCCATCCCAGTAGTCTGTTCTAGCGTGGCCGTCTCAGAAGTAACCCATCCCAGCACAGCCCCCCCTAGCATGGCCCATCCAAGAACAGCCTGTTCTAGAATGGCTCATTCTGAGGTAACCAATCCCAGCACAGCCCACGATGGCATGGTCTGTATAGGTACAGCTCACTCCAGCACAGCCTGTCCCGGCACACACACACTCCACCACTCAGTGGTTACAATTCTCAGCACATAGCTGCTGCTACACACTGCTGGGCTGAGCAGTCCTGGAGTGAGCAATGGTGGGGCTGAGCAGCTGTCACAGGCAGGTGCATGGGTGGCAGGGAGGGCAGGGGTGGGGGCAGGGGCAAGCTTCGTTGGCGGCGTCGGGAAGGCCCCCTGGTGCTGGACTAGATTCTGGGGGCACTAGTGGGGCGGGGGCGGCTCCGTGGCCCGTCCTTCCACCCCTCGGGCCAGCTTCCTGCGGGCTGACCCGGGAGAAACCGCCCCCGCTGAGCCCCCCCGCCCCCGCCCGGGACCCCCCACAGGGGATACGGCCACCGTTCCCGTCCCCGTGAGTGGCCGTGATACCACCCCTCCACCATTTGACTGCTGCTGGGGGGGAGGCTGAGGCTGGGGCTGCTGCTGTTGCTGCTGACTCCCAGGACTAGAGCGGCCCACCATCACCCCTTTGGCTCCCTTGACGGGCTTGACGCCACTGCTGGGGGCCTTGGACTGGGGTGCTGGGTGCTGGGGATTGGTTTGCAGGGAAGGGACAGGGGTGCTGCTAACAGGGGGAGGCGTGGCAGGGGAAGGGGTCTGGGTGCTAACATTAGATGATGACACCTTGGCCTTATCAGTGCCAGCCTTGGAGGCATCTACCCCTCCCTTGAAAGTCCCCTTGCCCCCACCCAGCTGCTGCAGGAAGGAGGGGGGTGAGAAAGCCTCCTCAAGACCCCCTGGACTAAGGCTCAGTTCACACAGTGTTGACAGCAGCAACTCCTGCACGAAGGCTGCCCGGTCACTGCTGCCGCCACCACTACCACCGCTCCCCTCACTGTCACTCTCACTGTCTCCGAGCCTGCAGTGAAGCAAGGAAGAAGTGATTGAAGAGGGGGAGAGAGGGAGATACTTCATCTCAATATTTATTATGAAGATTTTTTTATCACACGAGTCAGGCACGATCACTTGCAGAATCAATAAAACATGCCCTTACTTTTATCACACACAATATATCCAAACATCATATTGACAAAATCTATGAAGACAACATTCAAGCAGCAAATCCTTCACTTCAGGTCAAGAGTAAAAGCATGATCCCTCCAAGCATTCCTTGATTGGGCTCACCTTGAAAGGAGGAACTGTGACTGTGCCTGCGTGTGAGGGCTGGAGTGAACCAGCAGCGGCGGCGGCTGGTGGTGTGCGGTGACCACGTTGGCGGTGTTGCTGGAGCTGATGCTGATCATGCCACCACTGTGACTACCTCCCACTCCTCCCCCACCGCCACCGCCACCACCACCTCCCCCTCCGCTGCTTCCTCCGCCTCCGCCACCACCACTGCCGCCGCCACTGCTCACGCCGCTGCCACCGCCACCACCGCTGCTGCTAGCTCCCCCACGTCTGGGCAGGCGCTCCAGCTGCTGACGGAGACCGGCCGCCTGTAAGTTACCCGCTCCAGATGAGACTAGCTGGGAGGGTGGGGGTGGGGGACAGTGGAGGAGGGGTGTGAGTAGGGCAGCAGAGGAGGGTTTTCTTCAGGGATTAGGGAGGACAGGGAGGCTACAGGGAGAAGGAGAGTGAAATGATAAAGATTTAGTGGACATGAGGTAGAGAAGTACTATAAGTTGCTGGTGATGGACTGGGGAGTGAAGAGAAGCAAGAAAAAAGTGAAGAAAACAATTGACACCACTGAAGAGGAGGGAGAGGTGAACAGGGGGACATGGTGTAGACAGAAGGCCTGGCATTATATATAAGGATGAAAAACAACACCTAGACACTAAAAGAGGGAGGAAGGGAAAAGGCACTATTTATAGATGGTAAAGATAGTTTTGTTACTCTACTGGCAAGGCAACTTTAGAGCATTAAATTGTACCTAAGAAATAATTATTTTTTAGCAAAGATCAAATGGTAATGGTTATAGCATAATAAGAGAACTCTAAAGCTTAAACCTGGGATGCCCAACTGCATGGCTTAGGAAAAATCATCAAGAATTGGTCTAAAGGGGGAAAAGTCAGGGCAGAGTACACTTAGGCCTAGTGTAAAAATTTGTGGAAGCCTAGTCCTAACAAAACCTTGGGAGAGGAAAAAAACTGAAGCATACACGATCTGCCACATCCTTACTTGGCAGCAAAATACAGACAAACAAACAGCTGATCCAATAAGCATTCATTCCTGCCAGCAAAGGAGGAGGAAGCAAAGAAGACAAGTGACATTAAAGTACGCAAATGTTAAAAAGAAAATTAGCAGAAGAGAAGAGACGAAAACTTGCATGGATGTCCGAGAAAGTCTCTCTCTCCTAAACATGTACTGACCACCCTCCTGTATGTGTCTGTCTGTCTGTCTCTGCATGGTTCTGCAACCCTGAACTGCCAGGCTGAAAACACTGCATCATTGCCATCTCTGGACTTTCATATAGATACATTGTCACACTTCATCATATAAACATGAATCCAAGGTCTGCTTACTAGTATTTTTTGTGTGCCTTGCTTTTCACCATCATGCCAAAAGAAAAAAGCCTATGAATGACTTTATATGAAGGGATTAATGGAATCTATTGCTGCCCAGATTTCCATTCACATCTCATACATTAGCACACATTCTAAATTTGTGAATGTTTCAGTTTGAGAACTGACTTTCAATTGTAACTTAATAAAGGAAGCAACTTATTCTATGAGAGAATATGTGAGGAGTAGCTGTGCTACTGACTGGCCTTCACCCTTGCCTTACAGAGCTTCCCGGTGTGTGGGGTGAATCTCTAAGACAGTGAATGGTAATTATGTGGCCAAATCTTCCTCAGTAGCATACATGTGAAAATCTTTAAAAATCTCAAAATGCTGATACTTGTTCAGTAAATCAACTTTAAAATACTCTTAAGGCTGAAACCTAGAGTACATTTTGTATGCTTTTGAGTTGTACGTCTGCTTCCAATACATTGCCAATATTATTAACTAACAGTTTTGAAGTGTAAGGTATTTATAAATATCCTTCCAGCTTCCGTCCTGAAAATAAACACCCCACAGGAAGAACACACACATAAACACACTTCAAAATAGCCACAGACAGAGGGACAAACCATAAAAGTTCCTTAATTGAGTGAGAGATGAGCATTACCAACAAAACACTTCAGAGCAAAAGCGTGCCTACATGCAGGGCACAAATAAAAGACACAATCAACCCCCTGCCCCATTCACACACCTATCCAATACCAAGAAAAGAACAAACATGAGGTAAAGCTGTCCAAAACTTTGTAGGAGTAAGGGCCATGAATAAACTATTTACTTTTACACAGAGGTCACTCAGGGGAACTTTTAAGGCCTCAGGCACATTTAAAGCTTTTGTGAGAATAAAATGGAGGGAACCAAGTCAAGTGGGACGACACGATTATTTTAATTAAAATGTGGCACCGAAAGCATTTTAAATCCACAACTTTTGCAATAAAAAGATTTCCTTCTGCTTGTTTTCAATGCACTGTAAACATCAGGGGAACGTCTGGGAAAGAAAATGGAACATAATCACAGGTAATGGAGATGCCAACGACAGCTTCCAGCCGGCTAGCGGAAGGGGAGGAGAAGTGCAGCCCAAGACAGGGCAGTCATGGCTTCAGGAACATCAAGTGTGCGGTCGTGTGTGTCCTTGAGAGGCTGAGAAATACTTCAAAGGGTGAAAACCATCAACTCCTCAACAAGCTGAGAGCACTAGTATCTAAGGACCTGGCTGGGTGGATGGCCAGCTACCTGCTGCCGTTCTAACTGAATCTGCAACTGTTGTAGCTGAGAGGCAGCAGAAGAGTTGTCACTTGCCGTGGCTCGACGCACTCCCGATAGCTGGGAGAGGAGCTCTGCGATGGGGTCCATGGACTCCCGGGATGACGGAGAGAACAGCCCACTACTCACACTCCTTTAGGGAGGAAGGAGACAGAAATGACTAAGTCAGGAGGAGATAGTCACAGGTCAGAAATTACCTTGTGGAATCAGGGATTGAAGATTTGCTTACACTTTCTTGTTGGTAATGAAAACACAGAATATAACAATGTCTTACAAAAGATACTCCGAAGAGCATGTTGTGCAGATATTGTTTTCAAACTGATCTTGAACGGCAATAATTCTACTTGAAAAGAAAAGTATGTCAATCATTACCCAGAGTAAGCTGGAAATAATAAATACAGTAAGATTTTGCCAATAACATCAAATTGGTGTATTGCTGCTGTCAACCCATTTTCCCCACTTGAAGTTCTCCTATCAATGCTTTTTCACTGAAATAATGAAAATCGTTATTAACCCTTTCGTTGCTAAACGCTCACAGCGAGCACTAGCGTAACTTGCCATTGGTGCTAAACGCTCGCTGCGAGCTCCAGTCGCACTCAAACTTCCCGTGTACGAGTGTGTTCCAACACTATTTCTCACCCCACAGCATTGCCAATTCAGTGGGTTTTCCACAAAATTTGGTGGAAAATCATATCAGCCTAGTGCAGAAAATCTACGGACGAGCAACTGGTGGATGTTGTTGACCAATATAGCGGCATTTTGGAATAGCTTCACCTATCACATGACTGATATTTTGACCAAATAGTTGTAAATTTTGCAGTTGGCAATACTGCCCTGCCAGCACCCCATTATCAAGAGATCTACAGTAGTTGCCTTATGGCTGACCGTCGCGCACGTATAAATCTACGTCTTCACAGGCAACACCCCCTGAACGTGTCTGTACATTCTCAGGAGAGGCTTACATTACCAAATCTTACAGATCTTTGCCTCCTCTTTCCAATGGTATTTTTGTTTTTTAGCTGTGATGAATAGTTTTTGAGATACAGAGGTTAAAAAAGCGAGCACTAGCGTCACTTACTGGTGGTGCAAAAAGCTCGCTGCGAGCGCCAGTTGCACTCACATCAAAAAACACCCACTGAACATGCCTGTATATTCACAGGAGAGGCTTACATAACCGAATCTTATAGATCTTGGCCTCCTCTTTCCAATGGTGTTTTTGTTTTGTAGCTGTGATGAATAGTTTTTGAGATACAGCAGTAAAAAGAGATCCCCCTCCCTCCCCGCTGGGGTGCCCGAGCACGCCTGGGGGATAGTCTTGTTGCGAGCGCTTAACAAAGAAAGGGTTAAATCAATACCCAAGGTGTGCCTGACAACTACATCATCAAGATGGCAGCACAAAAACACTATCAAAAATACACCCAGACACTTCCTTTCAGCAAAATGGCTGTTATTTAAAAGAATCCAAATGTTATTGTATAAGCTTGGTATATAATGTAATTTGCTGTTATTGTCAGACATTATTATGGAAGTTGTTAATGGCAAGATCCTACTGAAAAACTAAATCTCAGTTTACTTGTGCAATGAAAAATGTTAAGTATGTAAATATGATGTATAAAAAAAACTTACATTAAAGTCTACAGTCTCATATAACTTTAAAAGTAACAAGAAAGAAGCTAAGTGGCAAAAGAGTATATCTGCTAAGCTGAAAGTGAAACAATTACACTTTTTGAAGAAGACAGGTTTACTTGGCAAGACTAAAGACAATGCAGGTTTTAATACAACACAACACCATTCAAAGTGTTGTTCAGTACATCAGAGTGAACCTAATCACCCCATGACCTAAGCTGCCTAACACTAGTGCATGAATAAAAGGTAAAGGTAAAGTTGGGGGCATACGCTGTAGCAGCGCGTGGCCTCGGTGCTCATCTCCGTAACATTGGCCCTTGAGCCTGTGGTGGGAGGGAGCCCATTACCCCGAGACACAGGGCCGGTGTGACATTCGGGTTACCACAGTTTACCTTTCTCACGTTTCCCCAGGTACCCATTTATCGACCAGCCCGAGAGAGAGGATGAACAGCTGGGTGAGCTGCACGCCGACTGCCCGGGTCGGGATTCGAACCCGGGCCCACGGAGTAGAAGCCAGGCACGCTGACCACTAGACCACGGAGGCGCATGAGTACTTACCCGAAAGTCATATTTCTACGGGCCACACCTCTGCTGATGCCTCGTCCCTGGTGAGGTATCCTGCGGGCACCGTGGCGAGAGATTGATGGCTCATCGTGCAGCTTCAGTTAAGGTCACAACACAAGGTAGGACCCAAAATACTAAATCTCCCTCTAAAAATTTAGGTTTTGGAACCAAGTTTCCACAGACATATGTTATCTTTGCATACACAGTAATCATGAGTGAGCCCTACTTGCAAAGCAGGATAATAATGAAACTACAAAAGTAAATATGAATAGACATCTAAAAGAAAAACTAATCTATTGGACTTTGGTACTATCACTGCTTTCTCTTAAACTACCAGAGCCCCACCTTCATACAACAGACAGTAACCAATTGCTGCTAATGTAGCAACCTATCAACACTAAGGATAGTAACCCAACGCTGCTAAAATAGTAGCCTATCAACATTAAAATAGTAACCTACTGCCCTTTGTTGCACTCTTAGAAATAAGTAATTTGTAAAGGAAATGGCTATTTGAGTGATGAATAGCATTAAAAATTAACCAGTGGGTCAGGTGAAATTCTATATAAGTACTATATTTTACCCTTGTAATCTTTATCCTTCAACATATTATTAGAGTGAGTTTATGCTCAGACATTATCATTAACCCCTTCACTCCGGTGACACGGCGTCCGACGGCGTCACCGTATGGAAAGGGTTAGCCCTCTTCTAAACCTCTTAATCCTCTTCTAAAACTCTTGAGAGGAAATGAAAGAGTATTAGAGGAATTTAGAGGAAGACTGAGAGGTTTAGAAGAGGATTAATCCTCTTCCATTTCCTCTTGACCCTTTCCATACTGTGACGCCGATGTCTGCGTCACGGATGGAAAGGGATAAAGCAATTAAGTGAGGCAGGCCTGTATAAAAGGATATGAGGTCCCTGGGTGCCCCTGAGCGGTGGTCAAGGGTGAGGTGAGCAGCGAAATCATCCGTCATGTGGTTGGGGTCACCGCCAGGCACTGATGCACAGATGGGACACACCTGCACGACACACACACACATCAAACACTCACTGAGATACTATAGAGAGAAAGGTGATAAGGATGTTGTAAAAATTCAGCTTTGCCAACAGAGTAATAGGTGTATGGAATAATATACCATACAAAATGTCAAAAGCAGCCAAGTTTAAGGAGCTATGTGATAAGTTTCGAGTTAAAATACAAAATATTAATAAGCCTGACTCCGTTCTGTAAAAGTACAAATAAATAAGAACATACAAGTAAGAGCCATAGTTGGGCGTTATCGCGATAAGTTATCGCGATACTTTATCGCTGATAACAAAATCTGGTTATTGGCCATCCGCTACTTATTTAAATATATATCGGTATCTTCGTTACTTTTGTAACCAAACTGCCGATAATCGCTACTTTTTCCGACTCGGAAAAAAAAACGTTGTCTCCTCCCTACACGTGGCCCGGGCGCCCGGTGTTGTATGAAAAAACTTTGGGGTATGAAATATCTTCGGTGAAGATATTTCATACTTTGATCATCACCATTAAAACACTAGGTTATTTTTTTTTTTATGTAAGACTCAAAAATCAATATATCAAAAAGAAAAATCATTTAACTTTGCCCCCCAAAATTATTATTCACTGCCTCAAATTTGATATTCCATATTCGTTTGTGAGCATGCCATGGTATTGAAGGCACCGGTGTTGTGTTATTTGGTGTTATCGTCAATGTTGACGCTTTGTTTAAATATTGGTCTCGTGAACTACGCATGTTCAGACCAGTAAGTGTAGCCCTATAGTCTCATAAAGCTTTTTAACACATTAAGACATACAGTACCACCATCCTCGCTGTTTCTAAAACGGCACTCTGTACATATAAATACAACTCGCACAGAGTGTCGTTCTAGAAACAGCGGGGATGGTGGGAGTGGTACTGTATGTCTGATTCAGCCTTCCAGCAACTCTTAACTATGGTTAAAAAGCTTTGTGAGACTGTACAGGTCTACGCTTGCTGGTCTGAGCATGCACAGTTCACGAGAGACCAGTGTTTGTAAACAAAAGCGCCAACATCTGACGGTGGGGACGCCAAATAACACAACACGGTTCAGGCGTTTCTAGTATTACCGTCCATAGGTACGTGTCAACTTGTGGTTTTCAGGTTTTGTAAGTTTTCTAAAATACAAGTAATGAAAATTTGAATTCATCTATGTTTTTTTATTGGAAATAATATAGTATCATTTTCGCCTATCGGACTTATCGCTATCAGAATTGTGGATTAATATCGGGTATCGGTTATCGCCTATACAGTAAAACCCCGATTATCCGAAATGGAAGGGGGGAAGCCTCTTTCGGATAAGCCGATTTTTCGGATAATCCGGATTTATGGCCGCCATTTTGTGAGGTCGAAGCACAGGTAGAACGCGATGCGACTGCCCAGTGTGAAGTGTGTGACGCGACTGCCGCCGACTGACGATGTAAACAATGAAACCAAACAAACACACGCTACGCTAAACAAAGTAGTACGCTTAAAACATGTGATGTAAATGTTTTATTGTATGTTTGTCTGTGTGTCTCCTTGTCTGGACCAGTGTATGTTGATACTTGTGAGCATTGCAGATCTGAATTGTGAATGTTGCAGAGTGCGATTGTGAATGGTTGTGCAAGCTTGCAAGTGTGACCTTGATGCATCGTGCAGGTGGAGACACAGTATGATGACTCATATTATCGCGCAACTCGTATGTTGGAAGGGGAATGTGGCATGGAGTGGAGAGGGGAGTCGTGTTTGTGTCGGTCTTGAGAGTACGGTGTGAGAGTAGTCGTGCAGTAGTTTGTTCGTTCGCCGCACCTACGTCCTTGCTGGGGCGAAGGTGCGGACATGGTGTTGTTGAGAGTTTGTTTAATGTTTTTTGTCTAATACATTGATCTATTCGTTACAAGCTATTTCGGCAATACGTATTAGAAAGCATATTCATTTTAACTGTTCTTATCAATTTAAAATGTGTTAATATAGTACATATGTAGTTACTTTTATTTATTTTTGATGTTTTATAACGTTTTAGTATGGAAAAAAAAAAATTTAATTGCATTATCCAGATCAATTTCGGATAATCGGGGTTTTACTGTATTTGTGTTTCCAGTTAACGAATATTGGTTATCGCCGATAAGGTTTTCCATTATCAGTTATCGGTTATCGGGAATAAGGTTTTCTGTTATCGTGCCCAGCTATGGTAAGAGCACAGTGATGAATTATGGCAGCTGGATAAGGCTGTATGCCAGATATTCAAACACTGGAAAATGATACCAGTGGTGTTGCCCATTTCTAAATAATAACATGAACTACCAACATGAAACTCTATGAGTTATAAATTAATGGATGAACGTGTGAGAGAAGGCTTGCCCACCACTTCATAGGGTGTATCAGGGTGATCCGCCGTGACATGGTCCTGAAGCGAGGTCTCGGTGTAGCCCATCTTACCACAAAAAGGACACGTCAGGCTTTGAGGCTGGTCCACTGACAGCGCCTCACCCCCATAGTACACATCTGGAATGTAAACAGTCACAAACACATTGAAAATTGTTCCCTAAGCCTTAGTGTGTCAAATTATTTCTTCTCATACTAAACCAATAGCAATCAGTGATGCTTTTTCAATTTGAATGACCAAATCACACAAGTAACTGATTTAAGCCCTTTTGAGGAGGATTATTATCTAAATCCTGACTTGAGAGTAATAGAGTACATATGTGAACAAATGTCATGTGGAGCATAAGTCCATGGTGGACTGAGGAACACTTGGTCTAACATATTGAAAGACATTAGCAAAAGCTCACCAAAGTCATGCCTGGTGAGGATACATTGCATGGGGTGGTCTGTAGTGTGGCGTGTGGTTGTCGCCCCGGCTTCGTAGCAAGCGGAGCACAGGTCATAGTCGTAACATATCAAGCACTTGTACCGCCGCCCGCGGAAATTGGCCTTCAAACATGCATCACAGCTCACACCTGCAAAGAAAAGGTCTCTTCAGTCCTAACCCACAGCAAGGAAAAAAGGGGGAAAAGGATTAATTAATTCATTATACGTCAGCAATCTCCAGCCAACTCTGGGAATTATGGGCCTCCTAAACACCACTGTTGGAAGAGTTAGTATGTCATGGGGATATCATTAGGGGAACCTTCGGTAAATCAATCATATGAGTGAACACTGCTGCTCAGCTGAAGATTTGCTCAAGAATATGACTGTCAAGCAGCCTTTCTGCCCTTATGTATATAAAGGTGCCTATCTGGAAGGAAATAAAGGCCAATATGAGTTCAGTTGACTCTGGGTTAACTTAAGAGGTATGTGTCATGAATACACACCCTGGAGGAGCCGAGCTGGCTGCTTACAGTGCCATCTGAAAACATTAAGTGTTCATTTTGCATGCTTTGCCTGCCATGCTGAACTTATTACATTCACCTTGTTGTGAGTCATTATCCTTCAAAACACTTGAATATCATTGTCTGTACATGAAGAAGGGCAACTTTGCTGCTGAGCTGGATGCCATATTTACTGTCAACAAAATCATCAACCTACAATGGAGCAGGGCTGACTTTTAAATGACTTCAACTAACTTTACAGTGACTTTCAGATGACTTTTGACACACTTGGTAATGGGGTATGGTCAGTCCAAACTAACACATCTCAAGAAAGATTGACTTTTTTGCTTGTGAACAAGTGTAGAGAGTAAAAACCATATTAATCCCCTCAGACCTGCTGCTAGTTATAAAGCCACTGAAATCAACATTTAAAACTTGACTTCTCAGGTTATTCTCTTCCCGTGAACCCTCCTAAGTGGGAATACACTACATATCACAGGATTAAAAAAAAATAATAATAATAAATAAATAAATAAATAAATAAATAAAATAAATAAATAAAAAAAAGTATAATGTATCATATGAATCAGGTTCCAATTTTTGTCATTTTAATTAAGAAAACAGAAACTAGAAATGCTTCCCAATCAATTTTTTTACAGCAAAGGAGACAGCTCAAGGGCAAAAACAAAAAAACGCAACAAAGAAGCCCGCCAGGCACTGCTCAGACAAAATAAAACAGAATGAGGGGCCAGAAGAGAGGTCAAATTCGGATTGAGAGGTGTCTTGATACTCTCCTCTTGAAAGAGTTCAAGTTGTAGGCAGGGGGAAATACAGATGAAGGAAGGCTGTTCCAGAGCTGACAAGAGGAAGAGATAAAAGAATGAAGATGCTGGTTGACTCTTGCATAAGGGAGTTGGACACAGTATAGGGGTGAGTAAGAGTGGAAAGTCAAGTGCAGAAGGGCTGGGGGGAAGGGGGGGGGGGGAAATGCAGTTAGCAAGTTCAGAAGAGCAGTCAGCATGAAAATCTTCGAAAGAAGATAGAAAGCAAAGCAAAATGGATGCGGAATTTAAGAGGCAGGAGATTGCTAGTAAGAGGAGGAGAGTTGAGACAAAGAGCCTTTTAGCCAGTTCGACACTCCAACACATACTGTAGTAGTCATTGTAAGCACCCAAACCAACCCATATTCACCATAATGATTTGTTATTTCTACTCAATACCAGATACTAATAAAGAGATTTCTTGTGTAGTTTCCTAAAATTACCTCCTCCTTTTTATATTAACGCCAAACACTAGAGCTACATGGAATTTTTATTGTATTTTGTGTTTGGTTGGAGAGTTTACAAACTTCCTGTATTGGACTGTAAAACTAGCCCTTTGATTCCACTTTGTCTAGCAAAGCTGTGTGTGTGGGGCCCCCCCACACGAGATGCATACTCCATATGAAGGCAGACAAGACCCCTGTATATGGACAGCATCTGGGAGTGGGAATAGAACTGGCAGGGACAATACAGAACGCCCAATCTCAAGGAAACTGATTCAGCGACAGAGGAGATATGAAGTTTCCAGTTAAGATTTTGAGTTAAGGACAGTCCGAGAATGTTTATTGTAGAAGAAGGGGACAGCTGTGTGTAGTCAAAGAATAGGGGATAGGTGTTTGGAAGATTGTGTCGAGATGACAGGTAAAGAAATTGAGTTTTTGAGGCACTGAAGGACACCAAGTTCTTCCTGCCCCATTCAGAAGTGATAGCAAGGTCTGGGGTTAAGCATTCTGCAGCCTCCAGCCTAGAGTCCTGTAATTCCTGTTGGGAGGGTTTTCTGTTAACCCGTGGGCTTCGGCTACGGGAAAGCCGAGAAACGGCAACATTACACTGCATTTTGAGACTAAGAAAAGAGCATGGAACGTATATCAGAGTACTCCTCTCATAACCATAAAGCCGTAAGAAATATTTACTTATACTCAAACTCCATTCTTTTGGGGTGGTGTTTGTTACAAAATAAACAGTCGCGTGACACGTGGCATCTAGCCGAGGGTCGCTTGTTGTCTACTTTAGAGAATTTGACAAATGATTACTGTATGGATAGCTAATTCAGTCTGCCATGACCTTACAGCATCACCTATGACAAATAAGCCCACCTCAAGATCAATCACCCACCACAATGACCCAGTTCATGCCCAAAACTGGGTCCGCCGTTTCAGCGGACCGACTCGCTGGAGCCCAAAAATGGGTCCACCGACGCTGCCGGGTTAAGAGATGTTGAGTAATGCAGAGTGGAGTTATCAGCATAGGAGTGGATAGGACAGTTTGTTTTGGAAAGATCATTAATGAAGAACAGAAAAAGAGTGGGAGGTAGGACAGAGCCCTGTGGGACACCAGTGTCTCAATATTTTTTCGGCAAGTTTTTCAAATCTTCTTCTTGCTTAGAATTACCTCTGAGATTTGCAATGGTGATATTCTCATTTTGATACATAGAACTAGATAATAAACAAATCACAAAAGTTAGCTGTAATGGACTGTTTGGGCTTTACAGGCAGCGCTACACGTGGCCACTCGGTGAAATGTCAAAGCAGTGACTTCCAACAAACGTATACTAGAAACATCCTTAATCTGTTCACCAAAAATATGCAAACAAGGATGAGGTGGATTCAAGGTACGGGACCTGCTGATGGTAATGGAATGCGTTTTATTAGCATTGAGTTTCATGCCCCAAAGCGGTGATCATTGCCAAGTCCCTATTCAGAGATGCAGCAATTTCACCTCTGTTGCAAGGAGAGTGAACAGAGGAGTATAGAGTTGTATCATCAGCATATGAAATAAGCTTATTTTCAAGGTTAATGGCCAAGTCAGAAATAAAAATGTTAAAAAATAAAGGTCCAAGGACATTGCCCTGAGGAACAGCAGGCCAAGAAGCAGAGCAGGCACCATCAACATGAAGAAAAACTGAGGTCAGCATTGTCTTCCTGAGGAAATTCTGCATTGCATTGGAATAAATTTGTAACTGTAAAGTAAGCAAAAATATTTGAAAATGAGGGTTAAATAAAATAGAGCACAAACATTTTCTCCTACATACTTGGCTTCTAATCCTCATTGCTTGTCTTCTTTACATCGCAATTTTTTTTTCTTTTTTTTTTAAGTACAGTTCCTGTATTGGCACGCTCTTATGATTATGTTGGTATAGGATACATTCCAGAGTGAAAACACCTAAAGGATCACATGAACATGCCATGAAGGCTGAGAGTCAATCTATGCTAAAGTCCAACCAAATTGTCGAGTTTATTTGGGCGGAGGCTCCTGTGGGTCCATTTCTCCCCTCTGCTCTGCCACACAGTCCCAATACTTATCTCTTCCTCTCATATGTAAGGTAAAGGTAACATATGATAGGAAAAAATAGGTGTTGGGACTGTGTGGCAGAGCAGAGGGGAGAAATGGACCCGCGGGAGCCTCCGCCCAAACGGACTCGACACTTTGGTTGGACTATAGGCTATCATCAGCAGCACCTCCATCCTCCCAGCCAGCAATGCTGAGCAATAAGTAGAAGCCAAGTATGACTAAGAGGGAGAAAATGTTTGTGCTCTATTTCACTTAATCCTCGTTTTCATATAATTTTGCTTACTTTACAGTTACAAATAAATTCCAGTGCAATGTATAATTTCCTCAGGAAGATGATGCTGGGCTCAGTTTTTCTTCAAGTTAAATAGTAGTGTCAGGAAATTTGGTAGGAGTGAAGTGTGTGCAGTCGTTGTCTATAACTTTAAACTCTCTGCTTTGACAGTTTACCGAGTGGCCACATGTGGCGCTGCCTGTATACTAGATACAGTCCATTCAACTTTCCCGAACAGACAAGACATAAACTAAATCATCCTGGATGTAAGAACACAGCACAGTGCAAGACAAAGGCTGAAATAACTTTGATGTGGGAATAGTCAAGATGCCTTTTCTCATTTCTCACTAACCATTCACAGTCAAGCAACAACTTTTCATCACAGGTCTATTTTTTATGTAGTTTCAGGATAGACACACTTCAGCTCATTTTGGCTCGAGGTAATAAAACCACTTATCAAGACACCTGTAAATCAATCACTTTTCACTGTGTTAGAAATAGGAAGGAATCTTGCATAAGGAAACAATTTTCAGCACATGATACATCTAAGATACAGTCAAACCTTGGTTTATGAGTGCCTTAGTTAACGAGTGTTTTGATTTACGAGCAAAAAAAATCACAAAACATGCCTTGGTTTACAAGCGGTGACTTGGTATACGAGCATCCTGTTTGTACATTTTTTTTTCTTTTTTAATTGTCGCCACTTCACAGGTGGGGACACAGGGTATATAGAGGCCATTGGGGTCAAAAGCATACATCCCTCCGAGGAGGGATCACAGACCCTTGTTGGATGACGACTCATGAAGAGGAGGGGAGGATGCCGATAGACCGACTATCGGCTGACATCAGCCTAGCCGACCAAGTCAGTCTTTCGACGAGGACGGGCGTGTTTTTGTGCTCAAAGAGGAGAACAATGGGAATAGTCTCAGTTAGGGTTGCCACCTTAAGCTAAAAAAAAAGGAATGCAACATCCCATTCTCCAATACAGAACAAATCCATATTTTAACCCCTTCAACACGAGGATGCGTATACCGCGTCCTTGTGTGTCCCGTACCATATCCGAGGACGCGCATACTGCGTCCTGGCTCGCTTTAGCCAATATACGAGTTATTTTATCTCTATATTTATGCTTACATCTCAAAATTATCAATTAATTTATATTTCTTTATGTGCACCATTTAATTCTGCATATTTTCATATATAATACATGATGATTATATTGAGTTTATGGCTGAAAATATTCAATAGCAACATTTGAAATTTGGCGTGCGTGGTGATCTTGGATATGGTGGGGCGCTGTTTTGGCCCAGCCGTAGTGAAGGGGTTAAGGAACGGGTGGCAACCCTAAAATTTCTCTAGCCTGCCATGACTGACAGCTGCTGCCCACTGCTGGTGAAGGCAGAAGGAAGGGGGAGGAGGGACGTTACGGCGCGATTTTTACACGTATTTCATGACTACCCTTGACAAACATAATTGTATGGACTGGTTTTGTGGTTCACTGAGAAATGCACTCAGTACAGTTTTAAAATACTGAATTTTATCTGCTTAATCATTCAGACAGCCAAGTGCAGAACAAACAGCATTCCCTATCTTAAGGAAATGGTGGCAAGTTGGCAACTCTAGTCTCAGTCCGCGTTATAAACTCATAGAGAAAATATTCATGCACTCGTGTCCATTTGCATTTGTGCTTTGGTGTGGGATCTTAGTGTTTTCAGCATTACAGTGTCCGTTCTTTGTGCATTGACAATGTCCCCAAGAAAGATGGTTAAAAGGGATGATGCTGTAAAGAAAAAAAACAGAACTGCTGATACTATGCTCCCAACAGGAACGGGGTGCGAGCCTCAGCGGCTTGAATGCCCTCCTGGACGTGACTGTGACTCCCGTTCACGCTCCAACTCGGACGATATTTCGGGTTAGCTTCACGTTGGTGGTCAAATGTAGTTCCGGTGCCTCAAGAATAGGGAAATTTTGGCTTCTAGTTCCCAGTGCGAAGCCTAAACCTCGATCGTAATTAGCGGTTGCAGGAGTCTCCGTAACAACGGTAACACATTGATTTGTGTTTGATTTTATTTATTATTGCTTTTAGTTAGTAAAATTACCTTAACTTCGGATAAAATAGCAAATAAATTTTTTTTTATATACCGTACAACGGGGTAATTTGGGACATTCGGGGTAATTTGGGACAAATTATGTAATTTAATTACCGAGTTAATATGATTTTCTAAACTCCTTAAAACCTTTATTTTAGGACCTGTAGAGGTAGGATACAAAATTCCCAAAATTTTTTCTTTAATAAAAATTTTGACAAAATTTAAATGTCCTTCCACAGGCTGCCCTTTAAATCATGACCTTTAATCCCACCCTCTGCATGAAGGAAACACTTCAGTTCTTTTACACTACTTCTAATATAGCTGCACACCTGAAACTTTGAGGCCAGAATCCTTGTCCTATGAGGTAAGTTTGCAGATAATGTTTTATGGATCTGAGCCAATAATTAGATTTTTAGTATATTTTGAATGTGAACTCTACAGTAACACAACTTTTATGCTTAATCCAATGTTATATGATTCCTACAGCCATAGAACTTTCATTCCAGGCCAAGATGCCTAGGCATTACACCAGTACTCTGACAACACTGCGGTACCAGTATTCCTGAAGCTTCAATAGTGCCAGTGACACCAGAGATTGAGCTAAAACACTAGAAGAGACTGAAATACCAGTAGAAGATGCATTGTCATTTAGTGAGGGAGACTTTGGTAGTCTGAGCTAAAAAATCCAATTTTGTTTGTAAAATTATCCAGTTTGATGAAGAAAGAAACAGTTCACAGGTGATTGAGAAAAACTCAGCAACGCAAGGTAGTTCAAGTCTTTGTAGCCTTCAAGTATCCAGAAAACAAAGATATATATGAAGCCCATTCTGATTAAATAGTGCTTAAATTAGAGAAACCAGTGATTAACAAATGCATTCATTCATTTAAAAACTGCTTTGGCAAACTGCTGAGTGTGTGTGTGTGTGTGTGTGTGTGTGTGTGTGTGTGTGTGTGTTGTATGTATTTTTCTCTAAAAAAGTGATATATATTAATTTGGTCTGTGAAAAGATGATTTGTATTATGTTTTCAGAATTACCCCAAAGATTAAAAATTGAAAAAAAATATAGAAAATATTCCTTTCATTTTGAAAAGTTTTGCCAGGTTAGCTAGCCCTATAATCTGTAATCCAAAGGAATAAAATGTTTATTTTCACATAATTTGTTCATTCATTTTCTCAAAATTACCAAAAAAATGTCCCAAATAACCCAATATTTTTTTGAGATATGGGATGCATTAATGGGATTTATATACATTAATTTCAATGGGGAAATTCGTTTTGATTTACGAGTATTTTGGTGTGCGAGCAAAATTCTGGAACAAATTAAACTCGTAAACCGAGGTATGACTGTACTAAGCAGTAAATACAGTCCAGTAACAAAATAAAACATATGATAAAATAAGTTACTGGTGAGATCTTAGTCAAAGTCAATTTCAATAAGTGACCTCTGATACATATCAGTCACAGCCATAAATTGTGTCCAAATATATAGGTGCCATTTTGTTAGACTTCCTGCCAATACGAGGCTTCAATTAAAATCAGGTATTTAAGCAAAGTCAGGTGAGTTAACATTAAATAACCAAGCTTCAAAGTTCACTGGGTGGCCAAGGGTGGCACTGCCCATATATATATATATATATATATATATATATATATATATATATATATATATATATATATATATATATATATATATATATATATATATATATATATATATATATATATATATATATATATATATATATATATATATATATATATATATATATATATATATATATATATATATATATATATATATATATATATATATATATATATATATATATATATATATATATATATATATATATATATATATATATATATATATATATATATATATATATATATATATATATATATATATATATATATATATATATGGAATATAGTCTATCTCATAATAAAGTAAAAATGATAACAATCATAAATAATGCAAACAAGTAAAATGGCACATATTAAAGGAATTGTAAAGGACAAGGTCATGCCCCTAGTTTTCAATATTTTCCTATATTTTTTACACTAACATTAGTGACTGACAATAGTAAATAACAACCAGAGACAACAAAACTTTGGGGGGTCGAGGTGAAGTAAGGTTACACTTATATATTCACCTGCCTTTCTGTGACCCTAAGGGATATCAGGAAGAGTTTTCTTTCTTCTCAGCATTGTTATCACAAAGTTCTTTCATTCATGAGGTCACTGTTGTGTACAGGCCTCCTCCACTGTGCTCTGTTTTGTATTGTTTGTTCATTGATGTTTTTGTCTTTCATGTCTTTTATTAAACAATCCATGCACCTCTTTTTCAGTCTCCCTCTCTTCCTTGTACCCTGAACTTCCATTCTCATTTCTCGTCCTTTCAAACACTTCTCATGCATCCAAACCATCTTAATCTTGATTTTTGCCCTTTCTTTGTCGCTTATGTAACTTTCGCTGTTCCCCTGATATAGTAAGTGTTTCTTGTTCTGTCCTCTCTAGTCACCCCACATATTCATCCCAGCACCCACTTCTCTGCTACACCTAATTTTACTCATCTTCACATGTACTGTTTCCATGCAATGAAGTATTGCCAGTTTCACCATTGTCCTACCGAGATTTTCCCTATCATCTAAATGGCACCCTTCTGTTACACAACACACCCAGTGACTTGCTATGATTATTCCACCCTATCTGAATCCTACTCTTTATTTCCTTGTTCTTGTGTCTTTCATCCACAATTCTTCCTAAGGACTTAACCTTCTGCACTCTCTTGATTCAATTTCAATTTTCTCTTATACTAGTACCTATATCTCATACTTTCAAACTCACTATTACACATATATTTGGTTTTATATTTACAGATTTTCATTCCTCTTTGCTTAAACACAATCCTCCAATCTTACAATATGTTCTTTAATTCCTCTTTGTTTTCAGTACACAAGATGATATATTCAGCACAGGGCACCTCTCTTCTGGCCACTATATTCTACTATCTATAATAGAAGCAATGCTAAGCAGTTTTTTTTTGTATTGTTTATTTTGTTTTTGCCACTCTGGAGTCAACAACAAAAGACTCCCAACCAAGATCAAGATCACACACAAGTGGGTTCCTTTCTTACATTATAGGGGCTTGGTGCAGACCCCTCATGTAACCCAATGTCAACTTCAAACCCATCTACTGTTCATAGGCTACTTCTTACTGTGGTCATCGCATTTCTGTACATTTCTTTTATCAGTCTTATGAATTATTCTGGCACCATCTTTTCCTGTCTAGGCCCTCTGTCATGTGTCTTCTCCAGGTCTGCAAATGCAATATGTACAGTGGCCTCTGTTACTCTATAAATCACCATCAGCTGACACACAGATTATTCCATCCGTGCCTCAACTTCTCACGAATCCAAACAATTCTCTACCAATATCAACTTTTTCTATCTTCTATCTACCTACTATTCTTTATAATATTTTCACTGTAAGGGACATCAATTTAATGCCTCTATAATTTACACACTCCTGGACATCTTTCTCTCCACAAAAGTAGATCACTCTCCATCCATTCATCCAATCCAGTATTGATTCTTGCTAAAAAAATCTTCCTAATTAGATCTCAATAGTAATTTTACTCATTCTCTGAGGGTTTTCCAAGCTTCAGCCAGGATTTAATCTGATCCCATTCCCTTTGTCTTTTTTATATCCTTACAGACCTCATCACCTTCTCTTTGTGATCTTATTGTCAAACCTATCCTCTTATAAGTCACTCATTTTCTGCATTGAACAGTCTCTCAAAATATTCTTTCTATCTTCTTCCTCCGTGCTTTAAGGCCACTCAATAACAGGCAAACAAATATTTATAACCTGTCTAAGCCTCCAAAGTTTAAGATTTCCAGTTGTTATTCATTGTTCTCGCTGGTTTCTTGTATTTGAGCAAAAGAATTCTGGAAAATGACAATAACACAGGTGTGGCCTTGTTCAATACATATACTCACATAGATATTAATCATTACAATTATCCTAAACTATCCCTCCAGACAAAACATCTTACTGATATAATATGCACTCAAATGTCTCACAGAAAACAACAGACAAGGATACAAGGAAGGAAAAGGGGAAAGAAAAGCTGGATATTGGCCCACGGTGGAACTTAAAAATGATGAAATAGCTGAAAGTAATCCAGAAATAGGAAAACACTGGACTCCAAGGGTGTGGAAGGGTGTGTGTGTATAGAGATGTTGATGGAGATAGTGCTCAGAAACGTTTGTCTGTGGCAGCAAACAATAAAACAAAGCATGAAGAGGAATGGAAGCTTCAGCAATAAGACCAATGGAGGGAGAGAGAGAGAGAGAGAGAGAGAGTAGACGTATTCATGGCAACCCACCCCGCCGTGACAAAGGACTCAGGACACTACACTGCCACGGAGGTCTGGGCAAGGCAAAGGGTTGGAACAGACGACGGGTGGACTGACAGGCGGGTCTTGGTCTAAAATAACTCCTACTCCCTTACTCTCTTCCACACACACTCCTCCATTCCCCTCCACCTTACCTGACTGCAGACTCATTGCTCCCCGGGTGTGGGTGTGTCACGGACGAGGCACTTACGACGCAGAAAACGTACCAAACAGAAGGGACTGAGTATTATTTTAGCCATGAACTAGCCCACTGAGACGTACCATCATGACGGGACATATTTCACTCCCTCTGGCCCTTCCTCAACCTCGCTATGGCCTCTCTGGCGTTATCTGTATCCTCGGTGAATGTCGCTCTTGATCATGAAGCTATCACAGTCTCCGCCGACCATCCACAGAGCGAGTTATTAGGGGAAATATTTAGTTTACAGGGTCTCACTAGGCCATGATGACGTCACAACCTTCGATCTTGGAACTTGGAACTTCCTCAGCGCGGCATCTGCTGGAGGTGCGGGTGTTTATATTATCTCCAGGGCAATGCAGCTCCTCACAGACTGCAGTGTTTTTTTTTTAGTGTTTAAAAAAAATGGCATGACAAAATTCTGCATAAACAAGACCTGCCTGGTATTATTTTTTTCTGATGACAGTATCTAAATTTTTATTCTCTGGGTTGTTCAGTGATTTTTTTGTGAGTGACATTGATTTTTAGCATTTAATAAATACCTCAACAAAAACTATACAATCACAAAACCTACGTGATATTTTTTGATGTTATGTTGTCTCCTTTTTGGTTTTCTTTGTTAATTGCCGGACATTTTTGCTTTGACAGTCGATTATTTTTTACAGTTGTTAATTCCAAGTACGACCAGTTTCAGCTGCACACAACAGAGCAAAACTATCGTTCAGAAGCCTTCCTTTGTACCAGATGTACGCATACGTTTATCATTTTCTTTTCAAGTGTAACTATTATATAATTATACACCGCCTGCCACCTTCAAGAGCCACCCGTACTGCTTACTCATGAATGGCGCATTTACTCTACATTATGTCCACGACAGGGGATTCTAGTTTTTATATAGTTGATTTGCCATAAGCTTCGTCCCTTTTTTTTTTTTATAGTAATAGTCCACACTGACTAATTGAGACTATAATATTACCAAGCAAATATAAATGAGGGTAATTAAAACCGGAAGTCAAACACCTGCATTGTTTATTACTATAACCAGCATCTATTTGATATTGCACATGTTTTAAGATAAATGATCACTGATGGCTATCAGAAAAAGCATGGAATGTAAGGAAATTCATTAATATTAACCCTGCCATGCCTTGTGTTTGCGTGTGTGGCGTGGTGGTGGTGCTGAGGGAAGCAAGAAACAGCACCTTCCACCAAAACACACACTTTACAATGATGGCTGGCTAAGCTTTCCTGTGTGAAGACTTACATTTGCTTTATCACCTTTCCCTGAAGCTCCGAGGACGCACCATATATCCTCGAGAGCCTCACTCCTGTTTCAGCACCTTTAACACTTACAAAAATAGGCAGGGAAGCACTAATATCTGTTATTACCTAAATCTGTTCCAACCTCTTCAAGAGGAGGTAGGGAAGCACTCTGTATAAAAATACGTACATCTCAATAGTGGGAATCTGTCTGCCAGACACCATAGGCACTTATTTGTGTACCCAAGTGAAATTAAACTTAAGATTTGTCGGGTATCGATGCACTTACTCAGATCAGATTAACTGAATGTATAAGGCCTGCACATTTTTTTCTTAAACTTGATAAAAAAGCTTTCTTGCCTCAGTAGCCGAGATCCTGTTGCTATGCTTTTTTTAGTGTCCTTCATTCACTAGTATTAGGGTGACATCAACTACAGCTGGGCTTAGGAATGCTTGAAGTTACTACCTTCCATGCAGTGACAATTACTAAATTAAATCAGACCATGCCACCAAATATCTCTATGCTTAAAGAGGACACAACTTACTTAATCACTTAAGTCTCTATATCAACGTTGTCAAATCGAAGGAAAGCAGGGAAAATATCCATAGAGTTAATCTGAGGAGTAAGACATGAGCACTATTTATACTATTCTGGACCAACTTATAAACAGCAATACCCAACAAGAAACTGAAGAATGCATATCAACTTTAAACGCTACAAGCTTACATCAAGACATTTGCATGCAAACTTAACACTTATTGATGTTTATACACTCATCTCATGTTAAACCTATCTAAAATATCTAAAAAAAAAAAAAAAAAAAAAAAAAAAATCAATATATTAGTGAACCTCTTTCTCATTTATCATCATAAGACACATACACACACACACACACACACACACACACACACACACACACACACACATTGAACCCAACATCAGCAGTACAAGATAACCTCACCACATCCTCACACCCCTTTCACAGAGACAGGTTCCATGATACAGGAGTCTGGGGTTAACAGTAATGAATATGTTGTACCTAGACTGTTGTTGTTGTCATGAGGGAACAGCAAAAACTTATGTAACATTAAAGAAGGGTGTGAGAAAACAATTAAGCAGTGAAATACACTGTCAGAAGAAGTCATGTGTGCTAAAAACATTCATAGCTTTAAATATAAATGTGATAAAATTTTTCAAAGGATGGGGCACTATGAGCTTGACTCAATTCTGTATATATAATTAGGTGAGATAAGAACCTCACCACCATCCTCACACCACCTTCAAAAGAGACACAAGTGCCATGATATAGGAGGCTGAGACTGGGGATGAGGCTTCCCTTTACTATTGCGTCTAGAACTCTTACCCCAAATGGAAAGTGTCGTCAATGAAAATTAAATTTGCTGAAACATTAACTTTGTGCAAAATAATGAATGTCTGGAAATCAAGAGTTTTACAATTAACAGCAAACAATTCAATCCACAAGTAACAAAATAATGACCTAAATTCTCCATTAACTTGAGAAAAAAAGAAAAAAAAATCAAGAATGTTTCAATATTAACTCTATACAGGATCACTAATAAAATAACAGCTAAGGTGATACAAAACAAAACAATCCTCCCATCTCAAAATACAAGTTGACATCACAATTACATATCAAACAATAACTTGTAATATGGGGAAATACACACAGGTGAGAAGAACAAGGAGAGGGAGGTGGAGACAGCCCCCGAGGAAGAGAAGAGTGGGCCAAGGTGGAGGAGAGGAAGTAGTCACACAGTAAGAAGAAATAATAATAGACACTGAGGCCAAGCAAGCAAGGAAGTAGTGAGGAAGAATACAAACAGAATACAAGCAGGGGGTAAAGATGAATACAGGAAGAATACTACCAAGTGGTGAGAAAGAATACAAACAGGATCTAAGTAGGTGGTGAGGAAAAATACAAAAGATAAGGAAGTATACAAGAAGAACAGAAGAAAGTGGTGAGGAAGAATACTAGCAGGTGGTATGGATGAAAACAGGATGAGTATAAGCAAGTGATAGGAAAAAATACAAACGAGTGATGAGGAAGAATATAAGAAAAATTCAACCAAAAGATATGGAAGTATACAAAAAGAATACAAGCAAGAATATGTGAAGTGCTTGCCAATCTAAACATACACACACCCAATACAGATTGTACTTTCCTTCTGTGTGCTGTTCTTGAAATCTTATATTGTTCTCCCCATTCCTCTCAATTGTTTTAGGGAACCTTTTGCATGTCCCAGAAGAAAACTGAGCCAGGACAAAAAGTGAACTACTGTCAAGGTAACACCTGATACCGACTCTTCACCTTTAAAACAGTTCCTTTGATACTTCAGCTTCATCTCCCATATTATTCTTTCCCTTGATGTGAGTACTAATTGGAATTGTGCGTACAATTTGGCAAACATAACCTACCGATAGATAGAGACTTAAGAAAGATGGTGAGGATAGGCACAGATGATGTGAAAGGAAACAGGTAAGTGAGAGATTGTAGTCGTTAAGGATAAGCAGACAGGTGATGTGAGAATACAGGTAAACAATGTTGAAATTAGTCTAGATGTTGAAGATACGCAGACAGGTGATACAAAAGAATACAGGTATATAACAGAGAGACAAATTAGTTGTTGAGGAAAAGCAGAGAAGTGATGTGAGAGAACACATTAAATGAGAGTGAAGTTAGTCTAGATGTTGCAAATAAACAGACAGGTGATGTAAAAAAGTACAGGTATGTGAAATGAAAATTAATTGTTGTTGAGGGTAAGGAGGCAGGTGGAGAAGTATGCAAAGGAAAAGGAAAGAAGTGGGGCTAGGTTGTGGGGGTAGACGTCAGACCAAGCAGTGTACAGTGTAGCCAGGGTATTGTCATGTCAGCAGGGACTTAGGCCACCACCAGGTCAGTCTTGTTTTCCTTGGTGACCAGCTGCACCAGACTGCCTGATGCTGGCCGCTCTTTGCCACTGAGCCACTTATGGAACAGCCTGTGGGGAGAGAAGGGGCCAGGTTTGACATTTATCGCACACCTTTGGAAAGAGTTTGTACTGCACTATATTCTATCTTGTGTATTGCTCTTTCTGTGTGTCCCTTACGAAGAGGTTGGTATAGCCTACAGTGTGTGTTCTCCATCATAGTTTTATGTGGGAAGTCTTATTTGCCTACATCACAGATAATCTGATGATGTTTTGAAAGGACTAAATATAAAATTGTGGGGTTCTTATTTTAACAATTATATGCTGAATGATGTAACACTGGATTATGTAACAACTTTTTATGTGGGGTCATCTGCCTAAGTTAGATATGTGCCTTGATGGGACTGTAATTATCCTTATTCCAGCAGTTATGTGCTGAATGGTAGATAACTGGCAGGGTGACTACTTCACTGGTGCCCCTGCTAAATGGAGACATGCAAGAAGAGCTCTACCACCAATACAGACTACCTCAATCATTAGAGCAAAGCCTTTTTGTTCAAGATAGGCTGTTAAATATTTTCCATTAAAAAAAAAAAAAGGCAACTCACTCAGCAACAAACTCCAGGGGTGTCCAACTGGAGAAGTCTGCCCCAGACATCCACTTGCGATTCATTGGGGTGTCCAGAGTCACAGGCAGGATGGCAACAGCCGTGGAATTTTTGGGCAGACCAGAATTATCCTGGCCAAGGCTCTTGGTTAGCTGGTGTACAGCCGCCTTGGCCATCCCATAGCCAATCATGCCTGGACAGAAGGAGGGTGTTGGTTACTGCTTGTCATTAGTGTGTGGCATCAATTGTGTCTGTTCACAGCTACTTTTCAATGAATTAATGAACATCAGTTTCAGTATTGTGCATATTCATTTGTATGAAAGATATATGTAGCATGACAGCACCCTGACTGGCAGTCTACTACCTGTCTGTCTGTTTGAATGTAAATATGGTAAATCAATAGGAACCACAAAACCAGTCAGTGCTAAGCCATGCCCACCTGCTGTTCCCTTCAGTGCTGGCTGTGCTCCAGTGAGGGTGACCAGCCCACCTTCTTTCAGGAAGAGTGCTGCAGCTTGGGCTGTGATGGTGGAAGACCACACACTCTGAGACCACATGGTCTCACATGACTTCTGGAAGTCTGTGTGTTAAAGAAACACTTTATCACTAAGGATATTATTAGTTGAAGATCACAAACACTTGTTAGAACAATGACCAGATCACCAATTTGCATGACTAAACCTCTGTGATCACCTATTTGCCCAACTATAACTGCTGTGATTACCAATTCACATGACTAACTGCTGTGATCACCAATGTGTATGACTAAAACTGCTGTGCATGACTATGACTGCCACGATCACCTTTTTGCAACTTTGCATGCCTTATTCCAGTTGATTTTCACATCAGGAAAATAAGTTAGTCTTGAAAACTGAGCTACAGTATAAATATATAATTTGTGAAGAATGTATAAGGACCTGCAAGTTGCTATTTAGAGGAGTTAGCATATACATCGTAAGAGAAGCTCATGACAACAAAGGTGTTTTCTCATGCACTGGGTTAACCCTTTCGTGTTGGAATATTCAAACTGCTCCCAGGCCTTTATCTGGGGTATCAGCTCGTGCGTGCCAACTTTAAAATGTATCATCCACAGTCTCTTATATAATTTCCTTTTGTGTTCAGAGGAATAACTCAATCAGCCTGTATTATACACTGTTAGATAGCTGAATCAATTCCACATATTACTGAATTGTGCATTTCCCATTTCACATCAATATTATAAAGTTTCTTTTGAAAGAAGAATGACTTTGTGTGTGTGTGTGTGTGTGTGTTTACCCTCCTAAGCTTATCTTATAAGGTCAGTACCCTCCCTCCCTCCCTCTCTCTCTCACACACTCATATGAGAGAGAGAGAGAGTGATAATAGAAACAATCTGTGGATGATGACAACACACACACACGAGAGAGAGAGAGAGAGAGAGAGAGAGAGAGAGAGAGAGAGAGAGAGAGAGAGAGCGAGAGAGAGAGAGAGAGAGAGAGAGAGAGAGAGAGAGAGAGAGAGAGAGTGTGTGTGTGTGTGTGCAGCAAGGCTCACTTATCACCCTCACCCTCACCCCCCCTCTCTCTCTCTCTCTCTCTCGTGTGTGTGTGTTGTCATCATCCACAGATTGTTTCTATTATCTCTCTCTCCCATGAAAAAGAGAGAGAGAGAGAGAGAGAGAGAGAGAGAGATTTACATCTATCTATGTAAATCTCTCTCTCTCTCTCAATTATTCTTCTCACTCCTTTTTCATGGGTGATTTTGTTCTTGGCTGCAGAATAATTTCTTATGTTACCCACATTCATTTTCCTAGAACCATCCATGCCTCAGAAAACATGTATAACCCTGCGATGGCAAACTACATTGAAACTGGACTTTTTTATACGCCCCCAGATGGGAGCATTTGGCCATCAGGACGTATTAAAACGTCCCCAGATTGTAAGGGTTAATGCCTCACCCTTGCTGCCAGCGTTCCCTCCAGCCCAGCCCCCGGCCACGTTTATGATGGCGTCCACCTTCTCACCACCCAGGGCAGCTGTCAACCCTGTGGAGTCAGGAATGGAAAGTTAATGCAACAAAGTTTATATGCAAAATTTCTAGAAAGCCACCATTTTCAGCTTTAGGGGAGAATTCTAAAATAATATACAGCATGTCTGATGTCTAGGATGGCAAAGATAATAGCTATGGTTATAGTTGTATATGAAAATACTATAATAATAATAATAATAATAATAATAATAGTAATAATAATAATAATAATACCAATAATAAAACAATAGCATGAAAATCTTGAAGATCAAGTAGAAAAAGAATTTTGACAATTATAGTCAGAGAAAGAAAGTGATGAAACATAAGCTAAGGAACAATGAAAGACCATGAAGGCAACTGGGGCAGTGCTGTGACTTGAGAAGTTAGCAGTGAATGACTTATCACAGCCATACCTCACCTTCAATGACAGCGGTGGTCTGCGCTGCCCAGCTGTCATCCCTGTTCACCACCACACTTGTGTCTGCCTCATCATTGGCCACCAAGTCAATGGTCCCCACCCACTACAGGGAAAGAAAAAATAAAAGAAAAAATTATACACCTATTACATGAATATGCACATTCAAAGAGCTAAATTAATAAGAGTAAACAAAGAAAGACAATACATATACCTACATTCATAAATACATATGAGTATTGAAAAGTGATGGAGCAAGAACATAACCCTGCCTCACTCCCATATTCATCAGAAAGAAGCAGGATATGCAACTGAAGTAACCTGAAAAACAAATGGCTGCACTTGGCTGGAGATGCCTGTAGCTACCCCCTTAAAGACGGGTATCATTGCACATGCTGAACCAGTATTAAGTGTACCCTCTTACTGATCTTACCACTGCTAGGCATCCTCATATCAGCCACACCATTTCCACCTTCAGTCTTCTGAGTTCATTCAAAAAGTGAGGCAGTTAATGATTCTCTAAGAAGCTTGGGATGCTCCACGAGCCCAAACACTGAGCCTTCCAAAGGTTTACTCTGAGCCTGGTTTTACAGGTGGGCTCCAAATCTGCACCAACCCAGCCCTCCCAAAATCAAAAAGTGGGGATCCCGCTTCCAGGATGCACAGGTCCTGGAAGATTAACCATGCACCTATGGGACTCTATTCTCTCAGGGATTTTGTGTCCACGCCTGCAGCTAGCAGTCAGTCCAATCCCTGATTTGTATTGTTTGGTGTGGGTCCTGCATCCCCTCCCCATATAACCTATACCAAACCATGCTTGAATCAGAATAATTATAATATATTCATTGAATTAGTGAAAAGTCTTAATCATTGACTGAATGCATATTTTATTTTCACATCATTGTATGGTCACGACATTCATGATTAGTTCGAAATAAAATACTTTGACATGCTGTGGTTGTATTTTCTGATAATTATTCCAAAATGAACCATGGATGGATACAAATATAAAGAGAATTAAAGTATTTCATTAGTAATATAGGTAGACTATCCAGCATCCAGAAAGATGGTTAGGGATACAGCAAGGGAGGTTGCCAGGGACAAACTGGGATGGTCAGTGGTGGAAGACAAACAGCCTAAAGGCACCACCACCAAGGTCACCAGTCAAGTAGCACCACCACCACCACTGCTGCTGCCACCACATCTACCCCTGTCCTTCCCTTCCTCTGGACCATCATTTATCTTCCAGCATCACCCCCATCTCAACTCCCCTCCATATAATGGGAAGGGACGTGAAATGAATGTTTTTGCTGAGAGAACTGGAAGAAAGAGGATGGTGCTGCTGCTGGGAGTGAGTGGAGTGACAATCGGACAAGTAATTAAAGCTGTGAAAGAGTTCTTGGAAAGCATGTGGTATGCATGTTCCATGTAGGTTACTGTCTGTTCTGTTCCTATTAACAGGAGTTGCTGTTATAAATGTCTGACTTGTGAGAAATCTCATCTGTGACATGAAGTGGCTAATAGTCTATAACAATAGCATAAGACTTCTTATGGTTCACTGTGGGATATACAGAGGAATGAAGGTGGGGTAGGACAGCAGGTAAGGGCATGAGTGCTAAGTCTTGAGAGGACTCAGCCAAAGTGTTTGTTCACCTTAACCCTCCACCACCCAGCAAAGTTATATGTCATTTACAGATGGAAAAAAATACCCACATCTCAAACTAAAAATGTTAGTGCAACCAGACCAAACAACTTTAATTATTCCTAGAAAAGCCACTGAAATAGTTTAATAAGAAACATGGATAACTTGCCAGCTAAAAATGGCAAACTTCACAAGAACCATATCAGTGGACAGCATCTATAAATAAAGTTGCAGATATATTCTTACTTTTTAACATTAAACAGTACAATCAATAGCAAGAAGTTATGTAGGAATCCTTTCTATTATAAAATAATGACCTTCTTCACTATAAAAAAGAGATTTTGAGTCCCAGTCTGACTGGAGGAGTGTTTGTGTAAATGACTACATGTGGTCGCTGGAGGAGTGTTTGTGTAAATGACTACATGTGGTAGAGACAAATATGCATGACCTTGACCACAGTGAGTAACCAGCCCTGGGTGGCGTGCCCCTCACCCCCTCATTAATTATTAACCCCATCACGCACCCTTTAGATTGGTGGGAGAACACACACTGGTAAACACGCTGTACCTGTTAGTTAAAGAGTCATAAGGAAACTACAATGGTCTCATTCCCAAGGCATTAAGTACGTGAAATAAATGTTGGGCCAAAACAAGAAGAAATCAAATCAAAATCCAGGAAGAACATATTCGCCTCCCAGGGCTAAGCAAACCCTTCAGTTGACTAATAAGGTATTGCCCAGCGGCTGGCAATTCGTGGCGAGGGTCAAGAGGCACGCAGATGATAATGGAGGAATGACCAACACAACGACGGCCGAGATAAGTGGCAGAAAACATGAATAAATGAATAACACCACACCATGACACACCACCACCTCGTCATCCTGCTCAGCACAATCGTTTCTGAGCCCCGGTGAAGGTGTGTCACTCCCCGACAATGGACAAATACAATGGAGACCCTTGGAAACAGATCAATAGTGACCACTCTAGCAGGCACCCTCCCCCAACGAGATGGAAAAACTTGTGACGAGCGAGTTTCACATTGACACACTTTCCCTCGCATACTCACGAAATTGTTGGCCTTAAAGTGTTTCACCACGATGGAGCCTAAGGCGCCGCGACCCCCATAAACGATAACTCTCCCGGCTGACATGATGAGGCTTCACGCTCCTTCCTCCGCGGCGTCTGGATAAGGTCTGTGGCTTGAGGTATGCAGTTGCCAAGGGTGTTCACGGGTTGCCAAGGCCTCCATCTCTCTCACGTCAACTATTTCCAAATACCGAAAAGGAGATTAATCGGGTTTTCATGAGTGTTTTTTCACTTTCATTGTACAAACGAAGGATAAAACTACCAACAGGGTAATTAAACTACCACTGAAAATGCCCAGAACTCCTAGGAAAGCCCTGTCAAATATGTGAACTTTGGGCGCCGAAATGTTTATGGCCCAAGGACTCAATGCCGGTTGTCACATCAAAAAATCTTTGTTCTTTACATTTGATGCCATTTTGAACCTGGTAAACCTGGTAAAGGCTTGAGGTTAAGTTGCATCAATTTGAGGAAATAAAATGTGCTGCTCTCCTCTCCCTCCTGTCGCTGAAACTATTTTACTTTTAAGACATGAGTGAAGGAAGATATAAGATAACGACCTACTAGTCACTGTTTACACTGTGACGATTGTAGGGAATAGTATTTTGTTCCATGTAGGTAGGATGAGTAGGATACTGTCTGTTCTGTATGTTTTTTGTTTCTTTTCACATGTTGTGCTTTCCTTCCTACCATTGTATCTTTTTAATTTCATGGTGCTACCTACCCATGTATTAATAGTTGTATAATCACACTCTGTCCTGCCTGGGGGTTGGGATGGCATGTTCCTCCCTTCTCCCTTGTTGTTTACCTGCAACAATAAACTATCAATCAATCAATCACAGGAGTTCCCGTACAAAGGTTTGCTGACAAGTCTTCTGTGGCATCAAGATCAAGATCAAGGCATTCGCCCATGCAACGTGTGTTGTGAGGTTAGGAAATCGTGATATTATTGAAAAGGATTACCGACGCATATTGACAGGGATATCAGCAGCTTTTCCGTGTCTCAGAGTTTCTTGATAGCAGGTATTCTCAAGTTTATTGAGGGATACAAGTGAAATATGCGCATGCATCATTTCGACTCAGTTTCTTAGGTTATTTTTCTTAGATCACTCCAAATTTTCAATAGAAGGCAATTTTCCACAAATTTGAGAGTAGAAATTGAATCAGATTTGAAGTTCTTGCCCAGAGTTTGGAAACCTGTCGCTATGGTACCAGACAATCTGTATCATATGTATTAATCCTATGTATCAAAAGCATTTAATGTATGTGTCATTGGCAATGAACCCTTCTTGAAAATGCCGTGTGCCTCGTAATTAAATTGGAGGATTATTGAAAGCCTAATATCTATTTCCCCCCCCCCCAAACAATCTTTATCAGGTGACTGCCCATGCCACCCCCACAATGGTGAAGCCAGCCGCCCCCACTATCGGCCCCCTGCACCACCTCAAGGCAGGAGAGGTGGCCACCATACAGCGTGGCCTCCTGGCCTGGTATGATGCCAACAAGCGGGTGCTGCCCTGGCGGTCCATTGCTGCCACAGAGCCTGACACACAAAAGAGAGTCTATGCTGGTGAGATACTTTGCCTGGGTTGTATATAAATGTGATTGTCTTATTTTGCCCATAGGTTAGGTTCATTTTTTGGAACTTTCTCCATGGGTTACCCATGTCAACTATCAATTTGCTGACAGTTTGACACAAATTACCTAGTTTGCACATATTTGTTACTGATCACTTTACAGTAATGAACATTCCATATTTTTTACAGGTTTTAAAATTAGGAAGTGTAAAATAGAAAAATAACTGCATTGTATAATTCTATATGCCATTTCCAGCTTTGGCTACATATAAATCCAATGTTTTGAGTGAGTTAATAGAAAATGAAATGTGCCAGACATCAGAGGTCATATGGCTATCCAATAGGACCAGTACTAATATGAAACACACCCAAAATGATGCTCATGGCAAAAATCTGTACTTGTCTGTTGTTACCAATTCCTTTACAGTCACACACATACACAAGCAGTCATCTTTGTTCTCATGTCAACTCTTTGCTACTTCCTCCTTGGGCTACCAGTGGCTTAACTCTGTACATGTTTGTTATTGGTCACATCATAGAATATACATTGCTACCATCTTTTCTGCAGCTTCTGAAATTAGAAACTGCAGAATGTAGTAAAAGCAGCATTGTGTAATTCTACACAGTATACGTCAGCTTTTATAATAGGTTGTAGGATTAGTAGTCTTGCAGAATATAATACATATGAAACTTGTTTGGTGATGATCATGAGTGTTTGCTGAGGTTTACTGGTTCTCACCTGTCCTGTTGACATAGACCTCTTACTCTGAACCCTCAGTGTGGATCTCTGAGATAATGCTGCAGCAAACACAGGTCAGCACAGTGATCAGCTATTTTGAGACGTGGATGTCCAAGTGGCCCAGAGTAGGGGACCTGGCCCAGGCCTCCCTGGAAGAGGTCAACCAAGTCTGGGCTGGCCTTGGGTACTACTCCAGGGCTCGCAGACTGCACGAGGGAGCCATCAAGGTGGGGTGTTGTCTCCTCTGTACACTTATTATTATATATGTGCTCATTTTGAACAATTTCAAATCATTTTACAGTTTGTGATTATATTATCTGGGCTTTTATTCATCTCTTGTTCATCAGTTCTCTTTTCCTTAGTGTTTATTTTCCTCCATCTTTGGATGTATTTTAGTGTCTTACTCCTACTGCTGTCCTGTTTGAGGCCCATCACTTCCTGTGTCCTGAGCTTTCAAGTTTCATGCTAATTTTGCCTTTTGGGTTACAATTCCTTTCAGTTTCTGTTTCCCCTTCCTTCCTATCATCTGCTATGTTTCACTGTTTTTTGTCTCACAGTTTTAATTTCTCAGAATTAATTAATATATCCTGTTCAACATTAATTTGCCTTTTTTTCTACAGTAATACAGATCACACCACCATTAGAAACATTGACATATATTTATTCATTTTTCCTGAAATATGTCAATTGCCAGGTGGTGGAGGAGCTCAAGGGAAAGTTTCCGAATGACAAGGATGGTCTGGTACGGGAGCTGCCTGGTGTTGGCCGCTACTCAGGGAGTGCCATCGCCTCCATTGCTCTGGGGCAGGCTGTGGGAGTGGTGGATGGCAATGTAAACAGAGTCTTGGCCCGGCTTAGAGGTATTGGCAGCGACATCACCTCCCCAGTAAGTCCTATGGGCATGTTGACATTCAGTAGTGACTGATACCTGAAGAATTTTGTGTGACAGCAGATTGTCTTTTCTTACAAAGTGACTACATTTAACAAATCTAAGATTAATAAAAGGATCAAAATATTTGCTTCATCATGAGCCAAAAAATATTATACCTCTCTTACTGGCCAGGACACAACAACCTAAAAACCCAGTAGCTCATCTGGTTATACATAACATTAAGCTGGGGTACTTATTCTTAAAGTATTTATCTTTATATGATATTCAGTCAACAGCAGAACACATGTGGAATTTGGCTGACCAAATTGTTGATCCCAAGAGGCCTGGAGACTTCAATCAGGCAATAATGGAACTCGGAGCAACTGTTTGCACACCAAAGGTAAATCAAATCCATTGTTGTTTATTCATATAGCTATTTAAGATCAGCTAGCAGCCAGAATTCTTGCTTCCATTTTTTTAAGTGCTTTAATCATGGATTAAACTGTAATTTCTGAACATGACAACTAGATCTACTTGATCACTGTATTTCTACATAAAAATAGATTAAAGTCAAGGGCATGCATAGTGTATTACCTATCATTCACATAATCCAACATGCAACTCACATCACTTTACATCCTGGTGTTTGGGTGATCCTTTTAACCTCACAAGAATCACTCCTCAGGCCATAAATGCATAGTCTTTATAGCAGGGAGCAGGACAGTGATCAACAATAATACATAATACATACTTCATTCACAGGCCCCAAAGTGCAACGCCTGTCCCCTTCGTGCCGTGTGTGTTGCCCAGCAGAGATCAGAACACTTGCAAGAGAAGTCTTCAATCAAAAACCACTTCCAGCACAGCAAAAAAAGCGTGGAAGAGGAAGAGCCTTCCATTCCAGATATTGAATGCTGTAAGTAAACAGATTAATGCACCATATTCATATGTAAAATTGTGGCATGTTTGTTGGAAAAAAAGTTTTATGTTAAGGTAACCTGATAAATTTCAGAATCCCATCAGGTAAAGTCTATAAACTGGTCAGTTTGACTGGAAGCTATTTTCTCATGCCAGTTGTCTGTTTTTTTTACAGTGGCTGATTGTGACTTTTGTCTCCAAAAAGAAGACTGGGATGAAAGGTGAAAAACCTGCAATTGCTTAACTTGAACAATGTTAATAATCTCAGACTAGTCTCACAGAAAGATTGAACTACAGTGTTCTGTTGTCTTAACTGATTTACAAATCTTACAGAGTAAAGAAAAGTGCATGTCAGTAATTGTTTATATATTTTCTTCAAGTCTTGGGGTGCAGAACTACCCATGTAAGGGACAAAAGACTAAGCAGAGGGAGGAGACAACGGCTGTGGTGGTCATTGAGTGTGAGGACAACAAGATGCTGCTGGTGCAGCGGCCCAAGGGAGGTGAGGAACACTGGACACTCATCCTCACTGAGTTTTAGAGACCCTGGAACCTAAAATTTCTTATGATCAAATGACAGTTCATTTAGGATTCCTAACTAATCTTTTATAAAAATCTAAACCGTACTCATTCCCAAACATTTAAATCTTTTTCATTATATGAATTGTCACAGCTAGAATTCCAGACTATACTTATTAATGGCTTTTCAAAATCTTTACTAAGAATGTACTATTTGACAGGTTTGCTGGCCAACTTGTGGGAGTTTCCTCACATACCACTGATGGATGAGGACAAAGACCAGTGGGAGGAGAGAGTGACAAGACAGGTTACCGAGCAGTATGGTATAAAAGAGCCTTGTGCCTCATCAAAAACATTCATTGCAGATGTCACACACATTTTCTCCCACATAAGACAAACTTACAGGTGAAAAAATATGATACTATCATAGTGACATAGACATGCTGTTAGCTGGAATATACAGATGATGTACAAATGAATGCAGTGGTCACAAAAAGTAGTGTTTTATATTAAGTTATAAGAAATTATTTGACATTATTACCTTGATATTTCTTGAGTATGCAAAGTCATATGGAAGTAATTATTGAAAGAAAAAAAATATTTAGCTCATTATATTGATCTTTCCAGAGTGTACAAAGTCTTCCTGGCTGATGAGAGTGTTGTGGTCTGGCCTGAGAGGTACCAGCAGGGCCAGTGGATGACTAGAGAGGAGTTCCTTGCATCAGCTACCTCAACAGCCATGAAAAAGGTACAAGACATAACTGAGAACTTCCTTTGTGTGATTTTTGTTGGTAAATCATGTAGTTTTCATTATGTATTAATTGTTTGATATTGAATATTTTATTGAATGTGACATAATTGATGATGGCATCATCATTCAGTTGCTTGTACTGTTGTTTTCTTGTTTGTATGTGGGATTGAAATTCATTTAAGTAATTATCATAACAGGGTTGAAAATTATTTTATCTCTAGTCTCCTGTAGAATTATATATGTAATGTATCTAGCTTTCACACAGGTGTTGAAGGCAGTGGAGGGTGCAGCAAACAAAGGCAAGGTCAGTTGTGGTATTGATGGTTTTGTTAGCAGACGGAACAAAGCTGTCTTTTTGTTTTAAATATTACAAAGGTTTCTTAACATTTTAAAACCATTTATCATTTTTACATAAGTCATAGCTATGCACTATGATTTTTATTAATGTTTGTACTTGACTATTCTGTTTCAGAATAAGAAGACCAAGAACTCACCTGCAGACCAACCCACAAAGAAGCAGAAGACCATCTCTCAGTTTTTCTCACCAACAGCCAAGAAGTAGAGGGATTACCCTCCATCAGACCTACCTCTTTGATATTAAATCAATATAACAATTTTAAAAATATATTAAATTAAAATACTTTTATAACTTTTTGTAATAAAATTGCATTTTACCTCAAAATAATGTGTTTTGCATTGATGAGCCTAAGTCGCCTGTATTGTACAGCTGAAAATATATGTTGGACAGAGAGAAGTATTTGAGAGTGCAAGAGAGCAGACTACTGACTTTGCAATGTCATACAGATTTAGAGTACAGCATGGGAGTGTAAGATCTGGTTGGGAGAATAGAAGATGGAGAAAGTGAGTAGGGATAGTTCTATTTAAGCATGGTGAAGGGGAAAACAGTGAAGGGCAGATGGATAATAAGTGCATTGGAGAGGATTGTAAAAGTCAGAGGTGGGAAGATGGGGGCAAAGTGAAGTATGTTTAAGAAAGTATTATCCTCCCAGATCTGTCATATGCATCAGAGACATGGACACGAAATGAAGCACAGCAATAATAAGTATATGTAGTGGAAATGAGCTCTAAAAGGTGTATGTGGTGTGTCAGGATGGGATGGAGAAAGCAATGAAAACATGCATGAGAAGTTTGGTGTGGGTGCAGCAGCAAAGGGTGTGGATGGTGGAGTGGCTGAATGGATGAAGTGTGGTGCTCTGAGGTGGTTGGAACTCCTGATGAGAATGAAAAAAAGATGACTGTGAAGAGAGAGCATGAGGGTAGGGTTGGGGGAGGCCACCAGTGAAATGGTCTATTGAATGGAGGAGTGGAGAGAGAGTTGGTAGGTGAGGGACCTTACGACCTTTAAGGAAGAATATGTATTATTCCTCCAAGTGAGGGACTGAGTGTGCTGGAAACATGGAAAGTTGGAGACTCCTGCCATGGCTACCCCCTTGAATAAAAGTTTCGTAAGGGGACAGTGCACCAGAGATTAGAAAGATGAAAGAAATCCTCAAAAAATACAACCTCCTCCCCAATGAAAAAAAAAATCACTCATGGAAACAAGCTATGACTAACGACAATAAAATTTAATCAACGATCTTTTTATCTGCGGTAAAATGTAATGTCATCATCATTAGCCACATTAGGACAATGCAGGACGAAGGCCTTTCCTAACGCTCTCCACTTCTTCCTGGTGCTGAAGTAAAGGTGCAGCTAGGCATGTGGTTAGGGGAGAGGCAGTCTACAATTTCATAAAGCCGTGTAATACGAAAATAAAAGTCTCATATAAACAATTAACCATTATCTGGTCCTCTCCCTTGTTATGTTATGGATGGTGCTCACTTCCTATTTCCATTCTCCTCTCAGCACTTTGTAGTTGTTTCTCTAGATTTTTTATTTATTTATTTTGGGGGTCCTGACTCCTTCAGAGTCCTTAACCACGTCTGGGGTCATTACATTTTTGCAGACCATGGACTAAACCACACTTCCTCACCACATGCATTGCATGGACACTGACACAGTTCAGTCTGTCCATGCATGTGGTGAGGATGTCGAAGTCACCAAAAGCTTCACATACCTTGGTAGCGTGGGTGGTGCTTAACAATGGTGGGTCTCACCATGCAGGAAGTCACTCGACGGATTGGCCTGGCCTACGGTGTTATGGACTCGCTCAATATGAGTATATGGCGTTGTCGACTATGCGGGCAAAGCTTCGAATCTTTGCCCGCTTTTCTCTTTGAAGTCGCTTATGCTCCCTGTCTTACTGTATGGCTGTGATACACAGACACTGAATAGTGATTTGGAAAGGTGTGTCGTTGCCTTTGGTACCAAGGAGCCTTCGCAGGATCATGGGGTATCGCTGGAATGACTGTCGAACCAGCGACTACTCCGTGAAACTGTATCGAGGCCTGTGACCAGCTGAGTCTGTGAACGCCAACTCCGGCTAAATGGGAACGTGGCGCGCCTTACGGACGTCGATTCTGCTCACAGGGTTGTTTCTTAGAAGACAACCCTGAGTAGAGGAGACCAAGGGGACGCCCTCGTAACTCATGACTGGGGCAAGTCAGCCGATCCAGCCGGGAGGGACTTGGGATGGTTGGACATGGGAGCTTGCTCGGAAGTACCGCCGGGAGTATGGTCGGTGAGTGAGTGAAACGACGCGCCCCCGAATGTATGCACCCCATTTGTTAGTTAGTTAGTTATGGACTAAATCAACGATCAATCATCAACAACAACAACAAAAAAAGCAAACCGCCAAAGGAAACCCAAATTTAGATTTAGAGGTGCCTGCAGGCCACAGAGCACATATGCAGAGCCATACCCCTGGATGAGTATACCTGTGCCATTTGGAATCACACACTTGCGTTTTTTTTTTTTTCACGCGCAGTGTTCACACAACAATAGGTATTTAACGACATTTGTTGTTTACATCCTCAATGTTCCACTTGCGCTCGTAGGGGAAGAGACCCTGGGTGTGCGTCATGCAGTGCTCCGCATTTGTTTCTGAGTATGGTAAGTAGTTGGGTATCCAATTGGCACAGGTATACCCGAATCATTTTTAGGATAAAAAAAAGTGTGAAGGAAAGTAGTCATATGTTCTGTTGTGTTAGATCAATTGGCGCGAATTTAACTTTTTAATATGACAGTCAACTTTTTAAATCTGAAGTTCATTTTTTTAATTTGAAGGTGAAAAGGTGTTGACCAAGGTCTACAGAACTTTAGTCTAGACTACTTAGTTCCCTCCTTCCAACGCGAGGATAAAGGGGGTTTTACACGGTCAGACATGTTGGCCAACACGTTTGACAACACGATGTTTGAGAGAATGTTTGATCGGGCCTGACTTTTGTGGGCGGAGCTTGCTCGGTGCATGTCCATGTTTGAACGTGTGAACGGTCATCAGTCTTAAACCGTCATACATACTCAAATCTCGCGGAGGTAACATCTGCAACAGCATGTGAAATTTGGTCCCTTTTCGGCGACCAGCCCTTTGTCCACTTTGAACGCTTCCTTTTCTTTTCGTTGAGGGCAATCACTATCCCGACTGCCATCACCTCGTCTTGGGTAAGGGACATGTTGCCCCTTCTCCTTTTGGCACCGACTGAGG
>NC_066541.1:2976135-3118635 GCF_024679095.1 Eriocheir sinensis | reverse complement strand
ATCCACTCGACACAATCTTCCAAACAACTATCCCCTATTCTTTGACAACACCCAGCTATCACCTTCCTCAACACTAAACATCCTCGGTCTATCCTTAACTCAAAATCTCAACTGGAAACATTATATCTCATCTCTTACTAAATCAGCTTCCTCGAGGCTGGGCGTTCTGTACCGTCTCCGCCAGTTCTTCTTCCCTGCACAGTTGCTGTCCATTTACAGGGGCCTTGTCCGCCCTCGTATGGAGTATGTATCTCATGTGTGGGGCTCCACTCACACAGCTCTTCTGGACAGAGTGGAGGCTAAGGCTCTTCGTCTCATCAGCTCTCCTCCTCATACTGATAGTCTTCTACCTCTTAAATTCCGCCGCGATGTTGCCTCTCTTTCTATCTTCTATCGATATTTCCACGCTGACTGCTCTTCTGAACTTGCTAACTGCATGCCTCCCCCCCTCCCGCGGCCCCGCTGCACTCGACTTTCTACTCATGCTCATCCCTATACTGTCCAAACCCCTTATGCAAGAGTTAACCAGCATCTTCACTCTTTCATCCCTCACGCTGGTAAACTCTGGAACAATCTTCCTTCATCTGTATTTCCTCCTGCCTACGACTTGAACTCTTTCAAGAGGAGGGTATCAGGACACCTCTCCTCCGGAAACTGACCTATCTTTCGGCCACCTCTTTGGATTTTTTTAGGAGCAGCAAGTAGCGGGCTTTTTTTTATTAATGTTTACTTTTTTTGTGCCCTTGAACTGTCTCCTTTGCTGTAAAAAAAAAAAAAAAAATACCACCATGCTTACACATAAAGGATCCAAGGTACTTAAACTCATTGACCTCCTCCATTTCTTCACCATTCAAAATTATTTTGCATTCTTTTTCACATTCAATTCCCACTCTATATGGGCATACAAAATCTACAACCTCACTTCTACCTTGCTCACAAAGCATCACTTTACTTTTGTTGACATCTACTTTCAGCTTTCTCCTGTTACAGACACTATCAAAAACACTGAACAAATTTTGTAGGTCACTTTCATTTTCTGCAATGAGCACCGTGTCATCAGCAAACTGTATCGAATTCAGTACCCACTTCCTTCCCTCATCGAATATTCTTACTTCAACTTCTCCAACTTTGCCCTTCATTTCTCTAATAACACCATCCATATAAATATTGAATAACCATGGTGACATGACACACTCTTGTCTGAAGCCCACTTTTATCTCAAAATGTTCACTTGTTTCTCCAGTAATTTTGACACATGCAGATGCATCCTCATATAAAGATTTTATTGCCCTAAGCAGTTTTCCTCCCACACCATAAATCTTTAAAACATCCCACAATGCAATCCAATCGACTCTGTCATAAGCTTTTTCCAAATCCATGAAGGCAGCGTATAGTTTCTTTCCTTTTGCTATTATTTTTTCTACTACCATCCTGAAGGCAAATATCTGATCCACACATCCCCTTCCCTTCCTGAAGCCTCCTTGTTCTTCACTGATTTTCTCTTTTGTAAGTCTTTGCACCCTCTCTATTATGACTTTTCCATATACCTTTCCGGGTATACTCAGGAGACTTATACCTCTATAGCTCCCACATTCCCCTCTCCTGCCCTTCCCCTTGTAAACTGGGACAATGATGGCTTTCGTCCACTCTGCTGGCACCACCCAGCCCTCCCATGCTACTTCACATATCTTGACCATCCATTTAACAAATACATCTCCTCCACACTTCAACATTTCTGCTGTGATTCCAGCAATTCCTGCTGCCTTTCCATTTTTTAATCTTTTTATTGCCTGATTTACTTCTTCATATGTTATACTTCTTTCTTTATATACTCCTCCTCTACCTCTACTCAAAACTGCTGCTGTTACAGCTGCTGGACGTCCATCCTCAAAATTCATTAAGTTTTTGATATATTCTCTCCATCTCTCTTTCACAGCTTCCCCGTCTTTCAACATCTTTCCATTCTCATCCATAACTTCATTTATTTACCTTGAGGAGATATTTTCTGCATTTCTTTCGTTTTTTACTTCTTTCCAATATGATTTCCTGTTCCCTTTGTATTTTTCACTCAGTCTTTTTCCAGTCTTCATCAACTCTCTTCTTACTTTCTTTTATGGCTTGTTTTAATTTCATTTTGCATTCTCTACATTACTTTTTCCTTTCCCTTTTTACTTGCTCAGCCATGAATTTTGAATCTTCAGTATTGCCTTTTTATTTCATTTCAAACACCCACTTTTCTTTCTTTGCCAGCACTGCAAGATGGTAGATCATCAAACATTCCTCTTAAAAATTTGTTTTCTACTACATCAACAGGTACAATGATGTATCATTGATGCCATCTATACACAAGGGTATTATTGTTATAAAAACCACACTGGCATACAGTAAGTGTCACTGGAGTAAAAAGACACTGGCATACAGTGTGGTATCAATATAGTACAATAGGGTTTCAATGGGGAAGAAAGACATCTACATTGGTAGGGTCTCATGTCTACATTAGTGTAGTCTCATTGGGTAAAAAGACGTCTACATTGGTGTACAGTGGAGGTAAATAGACTTCTACACTGGCCTATAATTGGGTCTCGATGTCTACATTGGTGTGCAGTGGGGTCTCATTGGGATAAATAGACTTCTACACTGGCCTATAATTGGGTCTCCATGAAGTACAGTCAAACCTCACCATTTGTGCACATGTGGGCAGTCCGAGGTGCGCACATGGCGAACTTAATAATTTATGGGGAAAATACATAGGAGGTCATGGACCAAACCCCCTACCAAAAAAAAAAAAAAAAACAAAAATAAACAAAAAAAGGTCTGCTGGCAGGAAACATTTCATACTTCTGGCCAATCTTTCCTTTTTCCTTCCACTGTCCACCTTCTTAATCACTTCCCACCTGTGCTATGGTCATCATTATTCTTCCAGGGTTTAGGCTAGTAAACGTCCTTTCAGAGATCACACAGACGCTATTTTGCTGCCAAAAACAGCTAGTAAATGCATAGTTGTTATCGCGATACTTTATCGCTGATAATATAGGGCTTATCGGTCATCCTTACTTATTTAAATATATATTGGTATCTTCGTGTGCGACTTTTTGTTAGTGATAATCACTAACGTTATCTCCCTGCTGCGCTGTGGCCACAGTGTTGTATGAAAACTTCATATATATGAAATATCTTTGGTGAAGAGATTTCATACTTAGATCATCAACATTAAAACAGTAGGTTATTTTTATATTGCTCGCAAAATCAATATATCAAAGAGAAAATCATTTAATTTTCCCAAAAATGATTATTCACTGCCTTAAATTTGATATTCCATATCCATTTGTGAGCATGCCATGGTAATAGAGTGCCTGATGTTTTTGTTATTTGGTGTCCCATTGTCAAACACTGGTCTTCTCATACCTCAGACTAGTCAGTGAACCTGTACAGTCGAAAGCTTTTCACACATAGAGTTGCTGGAAAGCTGAATCAGACATACAGTACCAATATCCTCCTTTGTTGTTTTAGAAGGACACACTGTACATAAATACATATATACAGAGTGTCGTTCTATACACACGAGATATACATATATATATATGTATGTCTGATTCCAGCCATAACTCTTATATATATATATATATATATATATATATATATATATATATACAGTCAAACCTCACCATTTGCGCACATATGGGCGGTCTGAAGGTGCGCAAATGGCGAATGCGCAAATGGCAAATTTAATAACCTATGGGGAAAAATACATATGGGCGGTCATGGCCCAACCCCCTCCCCCCCTACCAGCAAAAAAAAAAAAAAAAAAAAAAAAGTCTGCTGGCAGGAAACACGTCATACTCACGGCCAATCTCTTGCTTTTTTCTTCCACTGCTCACCTTCTTAATCACTTCCACCTGTGCTATGGTCATCATCGAGTTCTTTTAGGGTTTAGGCTTCGATGACGCTGGGTACAGCATGATGGTGGTGCAAAGGTGAGGCAGAAAACATCGAATAATCGCAGTCACCACGAGACCAGGAGAGGTGATCGGGCAATGGCGGAAAACGACATGTGTACGTTGGTAGTCTCCTTCACTGGCGGAAGAGGGCGCGTGGGTGGGAGACAGGTGTAGTTCACCAGCGGACGCCATTTTGCTGCTAGAACAGCTAGTAAACGTCCTCAGAAGATCAGTGGATGCCATTTTGCCGCCAGTACAGTTAGTAAACGTCCTCAGAAGATCAGTGGATGCCATTTTGCCGCCAGTACAGTTAGTAAACGTCCTCAGAAGATCAGTGGATGCCATTTTGCCGCCAGTACAGTTAGTAAACGTCCTCAGAAGATCAGCGCAAGCCATTTTGCCGCCAGTACAGTTAGTAAACGTCCTCAGAAGATCAGCGCAAGCCATTTTGCCGCCAGTACAGTTAGTAAACGTCCTCAGAAGATCAGCGCAAGCCATTTTGCCGCCAGTACAGTTAGTAAACGTCCTCAGAAGATCAGCGCAAGCCATTTTGCTGCCAGAACAGCTAGTAAACGTCCTCAGAAGATCAGCGCAAGCCATTTTGCCGCAAGTACAGTTAGTAAACGTCCTCAGAAGATCAGCGCAAGCCATTTTGCTGCTAGAACAGCTAGTAAACGTCCTCAGAAGATCAGCGCAAGCCATTTTGCCGCCAGTACAGTTAGTAAACGTCCTCAGAAGATCAGCGCAAGCCATTTTGCTGCCAGAACAGCTAGTAAACGTCCTCAGAAGATCAGCGCAAGCCATTTTGCTGGCACTACAGCTAATAAACGTCCTCAAGATCAGCAGACGTCATTTTACTGCCAGAATAGCTAGTAAACGTCCTCAGAAGATCAGCGGACGCCATTTTGCTACCAGAACAGCTAGTAAACGTCCTCAGAAGATCAGCGGACGCCATTTTGCTACCAGAACAGCTAGTAAACGTCCTTAAAAGATCAGCGGACGCCATTTTGCTACCAGAACAGCTAGTAAACGTCCTTAAAAGATCAGCGGACGTCATTTTGCTGCCAGAATAGCTTGTAAACGTCCTTAAAAGATCAGCGGACGCCATTTTGCTACCAGAACAGCTAGTAAACGTCCTTAAAAGATCAGCGGACGCCATTTTGCTACCAGAACAGCTAGTAAACGTCCTTAAAAGATCAGCGGACGCCATTTTGCTACCAGAACAGCTAGTAAACGTCCTTAAAAGATCAGCGGACGTCATTTTGCTGCCAGAATAGCTTGTAAACGTCCTTAAAAGATCAGCGGACGTCATTTTGCTGCCAGAACAGCTTGTAAACGTCCTTAAAAGATCAGCGGACGCCATTTTGCTACCAGAACAGCTTGTAAACGTCCTTAAAAGATCAGCGGACGACATTTTGCTGCCAGAATAGCTTGTAAACGTCCTTAAAAGATCAGCGGACGTCATTTTGCTGCCAGAACAGCTTGTAAACGTCCTTAAAAGATCAGCGGACGCCATTTTGCTGCCAGAACAGCTTGTAAACGTCCTCAGAAGATCAGCGGACGCCATTTTGCTGCCAGAACAGCTTGTAAACGTCCTTAAAAGATCAGCGGACGCCATTTTGCTGCCAGAACAGCTTGTAAACGTCCTCAGAAGATCAGCGGACGCCATTTTGCTGCCAGAACAGCTTGTAAACGTCCTCAGAAGATCAGCGGACGCCATTTTGCTGCCAGTACAGTTAGTAAACGTCCTTAAAAGATCAGCGGACGCCATTTTGCTGCCAGAACAGCTTGTAAACGTCCTTAAAAGATCAGCGGACGTCATTTTGCTGCCAGAACAGCTTGTAAACGTCGTCAGAAGATCAACGGACGCCATTTTGCTGCCAAAACAGCTCATAAACGTCCTCAGAAATCATATATATATATATATATATATATATATATATATATATATATATATATATATATATATATATATATATATATATATATATATATATATATATATATATATATATATATATATATATATATATATATATATATATATATATATATATATATATATATATATATACACACACGTACTAATATATTATTGATGTGTTTCTGTTATATATCATTATTATTAGATTAAATTAATTTATTAATAATCGCATATGAAACTTAAATAATTATCATTATTATTATAATTATTATTATTATTATTATTATTATTATTATTATTATTATTATTATTATTATTATTATTATTACTATTTTCATCATCATCATCATCCTCTTTTCTCTTACAGTCTACTTCACCCAAAATGTTTGTTCAAGGTAAGTTGAAATAATAAGAACCAGTTATAATAATAGTAGACGTAGTAGTAGTAGTAGTAGTAGTAGTAGTAGTAGTAATAGTAGCAGTAGTAGTAGTAGTAGTAGTAGTAGTAGTAGTAGTAGTAGTAGTAGTAGTAGTAGTAGTAGTTATAGTAGTAGTAGTAGTAGTAGTAGTAGTAGTAATAGTAGTAGTAGTAGTAGTAGTAGTAGTAGTAAGAACAATGTATAATGATGTTTGTAATACTAATTAAATAAAGTCGGTTGTCGGCCACAGTCATTGATGAGGCTGGGACGTTGTAGTAGTAGTAGTAGTAGTAGTGGTAGTAGTATTAGTAATAGTTTTTTTTATAGAAGTAGTAATAGAAGAAGTAATAGTAGTAGTAATAGTAGGAATAGTAGAAGTAATAGAAATAGTAGCAAAAACAGCAGCAGCCGTCGCACTCTTTCACGTAGGTTTAACTATAACTCTCCCATTCACACATCCAACCCAGTGACGAAGGAGGAAGAGGAGGGCGAGGAGGACGACGAAGAAGAGTAGGACGAGAAGCAGCCGAATGCCCTACCCCTAGTTCCTCCTTCGTGCCTGACCTTCATGCTGTGTACACGGTGACACGCGCCTTCCCCGGGCATTCCGACGTGGCCTGCCTCAACGAAGACCCCTGCGTCAGCCTCACCTCCCGCTTCGTCCCCCCACACCTGCCCTACCCCCGCTTCAGAGGTGAGTCCGTGAGACCCCACCCCCACTCCAAACCCCAGCGGAACCCTGACTCAAGGATTTTATACTACTACATAATCCTTGCCCTGACTGAACTCCTGATCTCTCGTTTATTGTTTTGATCTTCTATCATTATTTTTGTCTGTATGATAATGATGTTAATATGATTATTGGCTGTGGTTGTTGGGATTATTGTTGTTGTTGTTGTGGTTGTTGTTGTTGTTGTTGTTGATGTTGGCTGTGGTGGTGGTGGTGGTGCATGGTGGTGGTGGTGGTGGTGGTGCTGATGGTGATGGTTATTGTTACTTTTGTATTATTATTTTTTTTTTTACAGCAGAGGAAACAGCTCAGGGAAAAAAAAAACAATAATGAAAAAAAAAAGCCCGCTACTCACTGCTCCTATAAAAAGCGTTCAGAGGAGTATCCGAAAGATAGGTCAATTTTGGGAGGAGAGGTGTCCTGATGCCCTCCTCTTGAAAGGGTTCAAGTCGTAGGCAGGAGGAAATACAGCTGAGGGAAGATTGTTCCAGAGTTTACCTGCGTGAGAGATGAAAGAGTGTAAATGCTGGTTAACTCGTGCGTACGGGATTTGGACAGTAAAGGGATGAGCTTGAGTAGAAAGTCGTGTGCGGCAAGGCCGCGGGAGGGGGCAGGCATGCAGTTAGCAAGTTTGGAAGAGCAGTCAGCGTGAAATAGCGATAGAAGATAGAAAGAGAGGCAACATGGCGGCGGAATTGAAGAGGTAGAAGACTATCAGTAAGAGGAGGAGAGCGGCGATAATGTGGAAGTTTTCCGTTGCAGCAAGTTCTTTCAGGTCTATGAATTTATTTCGAATGCTGCGGGCATTTACATAACACGCGTTTATATGGTCATGGTGGTATTGGTTGGTGGTCCTTTGATTGTTTACGTGACGTTCTCTATCGGGGCTCGCTGTTTTTTTTTTGTTGTTTTTTTTCTCTGAAAAGTGACACCTGCTCACTAAGAAGTCTTCCAAGTCTAGCCGCCCCGATGGGATTTAGGTGCACACCATCGCGTTCGTACAAGTCATTTGCACTATAAAAGTTATTCCAAAAGTTCACAAACTCGACATTTTCTTGGGCACATAACGACTTTAGTCGGTTGTTAGTGCTGAAGGCTTTGCTGTAAAAAGCGTAACGTTTTCATCAGCGGGAGGATACCAGATATCATTATGTTTGTTTTTTCCTTGAATTGTCGGATCAGTCTACGATACTTTTCCGTTAATTCTTCTGAACGATTGGCCTTTACGTCGTTTGTTCCTACATGGATGACGAACGGTGGGGTTTGGTCTGAGCCGGTCATAACATCGTCGCGCGCCGCAGTGAGGCCATCTACACCTATACCAGGAAAACACATGCGCTTACGTTTCTCACATGAAGCACGACCGCAAAATTCTGTTAACTGACCTCTGATCATTGAATCGCCAATTAACCGGGTTTCGTGTTCCTCATCAACTTTCTCCTTTAAAATAGAAAATCGATTGAAGGTCGTGAGTTGCAACATTTTTCTTGGTGAAGAAGGCACAACCCTTGGATAGACTACCCATAGGAAGGAAAAAAAAAGTAATTGTTCGGAGAGAAAGGAAGAAGTCCCTTTTAGTCGCCTTTTACGACACGTAGGGAATACGGTGGTGAAATTCTTACCCCCCCAACCACAGGTGGAGGAGGAGGAGGAGGAGGAGGAGAATAAAAAGTAAAGGACGAGGGTGTGGAGTAAGGCCTTGTGGGTACCTGGTGCATGGACAGACCGCCAGTGGATGCAGGAGGTGAGCTGGTGGCAGCGTGAGGGCGTGGTGGGGCCGGCAGCGCGAGGCGGCGTGTGTGCGTCTTCCGAGACGCCTCTCTACCCTGTGTCCTTCCCGCTCATGTCCTCCAAAGGTGAGACCCACTCCATTACGTCGCCTGGTTTATTAAACGTCGTATTAGTATTCGTCAACATTACTGTGGCTGATTTGACTTTTTTGACCCGTTTCTCAAGGCGTGGTTAGTTAGTTTGTTTGATAAACCTTTGTACGACTGAGCTTGGGGAGGCGGTGGCTGAGTGGTCAGCGTGCGGGTGTGGTGAATCGGTGGACCTAGGTTCGAGTCCCACCAAAACACGCTGATTTTTTAAGCCATCGCCGAGTGGCGGAAGATTACCCACATGCTGTCCAGATCTTCACTCAACTTCAGTAGAACACCCGGGGGCAGCATGGGCCAAGTAAGAGTCATATATCACTGCAGCCACTATAAATAACATTCGCCTGTGCCACTAATGCGCTGCGGCCGTCCAAGAGGCCCTCAAGAGCTATATATATATATATATATATATATATATATATATATATATATATATATATATATATATATATATATATATATATATATATATATATATATATATATATCGACTTTGTGAAAATCTAACGCAATTCAACAATCTAACTAACTCCATCACAGAAAGGGAATTAAAAAGCCAAACTAGCTACCTAACTTAATGAATAGGTACTAATAGTACGACGTTTAAAAAATCTGGCGCGTGACTCCTACTAGTTTTATGGTCACTAAGTCGTTTATTAATGTTAATACCTTAGCAGCTGTGTGTCCGTATTGCCTACTCTTCTGTTTTCCTTCCATCCTCCTCTCCCCCGCCCTTTATTCTCCTGCTTTCCTTCCATCCTCCTCTCTTTCCTCCTTTATCTGTCATCCTCATCTCATTCCACTTCTGCTTTCCCTCCATCCTCCTCTCTTTCCTCATTTGATAACCTTTCATCCTTCTCTCTTTCCTCTTCTGCTTTCTTGTCATCCTTCCGTCAGCCCTCGTCTTTTTCTCATGTGTTCCTACCTTCCTCCTATCTTCCGTCATTTTTTCTCCTGCTTCCTTCCATCTTCCTCTTTTTCCTCTTCTGATCTCTTGCCATTCTCCTTCCCTTTCAATTTTTTCTTGCTTCACTGTTAATATTTCTCTCTCCCCCTCTTCTTCCTCATTCCTTATACTTTCTTTTATCCCTCTTCAACTCCTCCTACCCTACCATCCTTCTCTACCCTTCTTCCCTTTACTGCTTCCATTTCCTTTCATTTACATATACGTCCTTATTCGCCCTTCCTTCCCTTTTTCCCTCTCTGTTTCCCTGTCGTTTTCATTTCTATCACTCGTATAACCTTATTCTTCCTTCTTAATCTCCCCTTCTTCTCCTCCTGCTTTCCTGCCCTTTTATTTCCACTTACATACTCATTCTTATTCCCCTTCACAATCTCCTCTCTTTCCCTTCCATTTGCATATGTCCTTCATCTTCCTTCACACTCTCCTCCTCTTCTCCCCCTTCTTCTTCCGTGCCTTTTCCTTCCATTTACATACACGTCCACATTCCCCCCACCCCCTTCCCCTTAATAACCGCTTCTTCCTTTTCCTTTACATATAAGTCTGTCTCTGTTGGCGTCCTGAACCCCCCTTCGCAAAATCCCCCTTTTCTTCGCTTTCTGCCTCCCTGTTATCGTTCTTCCATTTACACACACGTTTTTATTCTCCTCTTTTCATCTGTTTACTTGGAACAATAAACTATCAATCAATCATCTTCCCCGTCATCACCCTTCACAATCTCCTCCTCTTCTTCCCTTACTGCCTCCTCCTCTTCTTCCCTTACTGCCTCCTCCTCTTCTTCCCTTACTGCCTCCTCCTCTTCTTCCCTTACTGCCTCCTCCTCTTCTTCCCTTACTGCCTCCTCCTCTTCTTCCCTTACTGCCTCCTCCTCTTCTTCCCTTACTTCCTCCTCCTCTTCTTCCCTTACTGCCTCCTCCTCTTCTTCCCTTACTGCCTCCTCCGCATCGTCCCTTACTGCCTCCTCCTCTTCTTCCCCTTACTGCCTCCTCCTCTTCTTCCCTTACTGCCTCCTCTTCTTCCCTTACTGCCTCCTCCTCTTCTTTCCTTACTGCCTCCTCCTCTTCTTCCCTTACTGCCTCCTCCTCTTCTTCCCTTACTGCCTCCTCCTCTTCTTCCCTTACTGCCTCCTCTTCTTTCCTTACTGCCTCCTCCTCTTCTTCCCTTACTGCCTCCTCCTCTTCTTCCCTTACTGCCTCCTCCTCTTCTTCCCTTACTGCCTCCTCCTCTTCTTCCCTTACTTCCTCCTCCTCTTCTTCCCTTACTGCCTCCTCCTCTTCTTCCCTTACTGCCTCCTCCTCTTCTTCCCTTACTGCCTCCTCCTCTTCCCTTACTGACTCCTCTTCTTCCCTTACTGCCTCCTCCTCTTCTTCCTTACTGCCTCCTCCTCTTCTTCCCTTACTGCCTCCTCCTCTTCTTCCCTTACTGCCTCCTCCTCTTCTTCCCTTACTGCCTCCTCCTCTTCTTCCCTTACTCCATCGTCCTCTTCTTCCCTTACTGCCTCCTCCTCTTCTTCCCTTACTGCCTCCTCCTCTTCTTCCCTTACTGCCTCCTCCTCTTCTTCCCTTACAGCCTCCTCCTCTTCTTCCCTTACTGCCTCCTCCTCTTCTTCCCTTACTGCCTCCTCCTCTTCTTCCCTTACTGCCTCCTCCTCTTCTTCCCTTACTGCCTCCTCCTCTTCTTCCCTTACTGCCTCCTCCTCTTCTTCCCTTACTGCCTCCTCCTCTTCTTCCCTTACTGCCTCCTCCTCTTCTTCCCTTACTGCCTCCTCCTCTTCTTCCCTTACTGCCTCCTCCTCTTCTTCCCTTACTGCCTCCTCCTCTTCTTCCCTTACTGCCTCCTCTTCTTCCCTTACTGCCTCCTCCTCTTCTTCCCTTGCCTCCTCCTCTTCTTCCCTGCCTCCTCCTCTTCTTCCCTTACTGCCTCCTCCTCTTCTTCCCTTACTTCCTCCTCTTCCCTTACTGCCTCCTCCTCTTCTTCCCTTACTGCCTCCTCCTCTTCTTCCCTTACTTCCTCCTCCTCTTCTTCCCTTACTGCCTCCTCCTCTTCTTCCCTTACTGCCTCCTCCTCTTCTTCCCTTACTTCCTCCTCCTCTTCTTCCCTTACTGCCTCCTCCTCTTCTTCCCTTATTGCTTTCTTGCCGTCTTCCTTCCATTTACACATACGTTCTTATTCTTCCCTCTTCATCTCCTTCCTTGTCATCCCCCTTCACAATATCCTCTTCTTCTCTTCCTGCTTCCTGATACCTAAGCATGTGTATGTCTTTATTGTCCACTCTTCTGATTTCCTTCCATCCTTTTTTCTTCCGCCATCTTTCTCCTGCTTTCCTTCCATCTCCTTTCCTTCTTCCTTTGATTTCCTTGCACCCTCCTCTCTTTACTCTTCTGCCTTGTCATCCTCCTCCCTTTCCTTTTTTGTTTTCCTTCTATCCTCCTTCGTCTTTTTTCTCGCCTCTCTTTCCTTCATTTACTCACGCGTCCTTATTCTCCCCTCTTCATATCCTTCCCCTGACGTCCACAAAGGGAAACACAAACTAACTCTAGGGGTTCTGTACAGGCCACCCAGCCTTGACAGACAGGACACAGACATATTACTACTAGAGGTTGGCAGGGCGAGCAGGAGCAAAAATGTCTTCATCATGGGGGATTTCATCTATAGGAATATATGTAGACTGGGAAGGCGTGGTGGGGGATCTAGAGTCTGAGGATTTTCTGAAAGTAATACAATATAATTTTCTCAAGCAGACAGTAACTGTGCCCACCAGAGGTAACAACATTTTGGACCTTATCTTAATGAGCTAGACGTTGGGGGAGGGCTACTTTTTTAGTAGGTAGTAGTGATCACAAGGAGATTAGGTTTAACTAAGACTGGGTGGTAACCCATGAACTCAACCCTATGTTGATGCCGGACTTTAGAAGAGCCGATTACGAAGGGCTTAGAAGACATCTTGAGGAGGTAAACTGGGGAACCTTAGGGCTAGATGAGGGCTGGATCTCAGGGCGGGAACCTGAAGGGCAGGGGAGCCACGTAGAGCTGACCTTTCAATAATTTAGTTAGAGTAATAGCAGAGGGTTAGAGACACCATATCCCTTACCAAGCACGTAGAGAGGAAAATAACGACCCTAAATGGATGACTCGTAGACTCAAGCATGAGATTGTCTTAAAGAGAGGAGTTTATAGATAAATAAAGAATGGTGAAAACCCCCTCAGGGGAAGGCATGTTGAACTAGCCAGATCGGTGAAGAAGAACACCCGCCTAGCAAAAAGGAATTACGAGATTAAGGAAGCTAACGAGGTCAAGAGCGATCTCAAGGAATTCTTTAAATTATAGGTACAGAACAAAAACAAGGGAAAGAATTGGTCCGTTGAAAACAAACACAGGTGAGCTCGTTGAGAATGGAGAAGATATGAGTCAAATGTTGAACAACTATTTCCTCTCAGTTTTCACACAAGAAAATCTAACAACCATCTCGGAGAGACTTCAGGTATATGAGGGCGAAGATAACGACAAGTTGAGGGATGTGATCATCACCAGGTAGGTTGTCCAGGATGAGATTGGTAGGTTGAAGAAAACCAAATCGCCGGGCCCAGACGAAATATTCCCACGTGTTCTGAAAGAATGCAAGGAGGTCCTCAGTGGCCCACTTACCGATATCTTTAAGATGTTGGTAAATTCTGGGACTGTGCCCAGCCAATGGAAAGTAGCTAATGTGACGCCGATTTTCAAAAAGGGAGACAGGTCAGCCACCTCAAAGTATTGCCCGATTACCTTAACATCAGTTGTAGGCAAGATGTTGGAGTCAATTATAGCCAGGAACATTCGGGACCATCTAGAAAAGCATAGTTTAATTCATTACTCGCAGCATGGGTTCACGAGGGGTAGGTCTTGCCTTACTAACCTGTTGTCCTTCTACACTAATGTACTCTAGGCGGTTGACAGATATGAGAGCTATGACATATTGTATCTAGATTTCAATAAAGCGTTCGACAAAGTCCCTTATCACCGGCTATTACTAAAATTGCAGGCTCACGGCATAGATGGGAAAGTCTTAAATTGGATCAGGGCGTGGCATAGTGGTGGAAGGCAGAGAGTGCAAATCAGTGGTAAAAACTCTGAATGGGGCAGTGTTACGAGTGGAGTCCCACAAGGGTCGGTGCTGGGTCCTCTGCTTTCTATCGTTTACATCAATGATTTGTATACAGGAAGTACGTAGTAGTGATGTCAGTTAGTTCGCAGATTATATCAAGATCGGATGAGCTTAACAGCCTATATGATTGGGCGGGGAAGTGGCAGATGGAATTTAATGTCGGGAAGTGTAGTATTCTGAGTGTAGGTAGGAATAACCCCTCACACAACTACTCAGAACATTAATTCCTTAAATGACACTCCGCTGAGCAGGTCTGGGTGTGAGAGGTACTTAGGAGTCTTAGTGAGCCCTGACCTCCGTCCTAGGGCTCAATGCATTCAGACTAAAACTCATGCAAACAAGGTACTGGATTTCATCTCGAGGAGCGTAGGCAATAGGAGCGCTGAGGTCATCCTCAAACTTTACTTATAGCACTAGTTAGACCTCATCTTGATTACACGGTTCAGTCCTGGTCACCCTACTATGGAATAGATATCAAGATGTTAGAATCTGTACAGAGAAGGATGACAGAAATGGTTCAAGGGGTGAGGAACTTGCCGTATGAGGATAGACTAAAGCATTTAAATCTACACTCTCTAGAAAGGCGAAGGTTGCGAGGAGACCTGATCGAAGTTTATAAATGGATGAAGGGCTTTCATAAAAGGGATGTCAATAAGGTTTTGGTTGTAAAAGAGCCAGGTAGGACACGTATAGCAATGGTTTTAAGTTAGACAAATTCAGATTCAATAAGGACCTAGGCAAGAATTGGTTCACCAATAGTGTGGTGGCTGAGTGGAACAGGCTTGGCATTCATGTGCCAATACCATAGATGCAGTAAAAAAAGAGGCTGGATAAATTCATGGATAGTGAGGTAATGTGGGGTTAGACTTACAGAAGCTGCCCCGTATAGGTCAACCGGCCTCTTGTAGACTCCTTACGTTCTTATGTTCTTATGTTCCTCACCATCCTCCACAACGTCTCAGCCCTCCTGGTGCCAGAGTTCCTTAGCTACACCATCAGCATCGGGGAGGACCTTCGTGTGAGGTTGCATGGAGCTGTGCCAGGCGCCGACGTGTGGTGGCAGCAGGAGCCTCTGGAGCCGGGCCGTTGGAAGCAGGCCACCCTCACGAAGTACGGCGAGCTCCTGGTCCCCGCTGCGATGCTCTCCGGCTCCGGGTTTTATTCCCTCCGCAACGACAGCAACGTGAACGACACCGTGAGCGGCATCATGGGGACGTTCAGCCTGGTCGTGCGGGGTGAGTCGTCTTGGGTCAGTAGTAGTAGTAGTAGTAGTAGTAGTAGTAGTAGTAGTAGTAGTAGTAGAAGGAGGAGGAGGAGGAGGAGGAGGAGGAGGAGAGAAAGAGGAGGAGTTGCTGGTAAAAGTCATTTTGAGGCAGTTGTAGTAAGTGGAGGAGGAGGAGGAAGAGTAGTAGTAGTAGTAGTTGAAGTAGTAGTAGCAGTAGTAGTAGTAGTAGTAGTAGTAGTAGGATAGTATTTCCGCGTAAAACTGGCGGGTGGGGTGGTGGCGGCTTCGGGGTCAGCCCCGCCCCGCCCCTTGCCACACACTCTCAACACCTCTCGCTTCCTCTCATATGTCAGCTATTTACTTCCCTTCAGCACGAGTATATGGGGTTGTCGATACCTGTATAGAAGGACAAAGATCCGGATCTTCAAATCGCTTGCGCTCCCTGTCTTACTCTATGGCTGTGAGACACTAAATTAGGGACTTGGAGAGGGGAATTGATGCCTTTGGTAATAAGTGTCTACGCATAATCTTGGGATATCGTTGGAATGATGGTGTCAAACCAACGACTACTCAGTGAGAATGATTCGACATATATTACCCATACAGTCCGTCACCGCCAACCCCGGCTATATTGGCATGTGGCACGCTACCCAGAAGCCGACACTGCTCATCGGGTTGTTTCTGTAACAGACTATTCTAAGTGGAGGAGGCCAAGGGGACGCCCACAGAGTTAGTGGCTTGAGCAAGTTGATGTATCCTGCCAGGAGGTTATCAGGATGAGAAGGGAAAAGAAGACTTGCCCGGAGTGATCCAACGCTAGACGTCGTAGGGTGGGCGAGGCGGCGCCCCCCCACGATGTATGCCCCCATTTATTGAGTGATGTTTATTAGACAGCTTATTAAATATTCTACCGCCTCCCTCCCTATCCCGCCTGCCCCACCCACAGTCACGGCTATGACTTAATAAACAAAGCCAAGACTCCATACATGCTTAGAGTCTCCAGAACTCGCACACATAAAGACAGAGCAGCTCATCAACATGGTCTACTAGGCTCCTATATGCCCTTGGAATGAGAACGTAAGGACCCTGAGAAGAAGGAATGGGAAGTGAGCTGGACAAGAAGGTACAGTAGAGGACAACCTAAAAAGTGTACGATTTTATAATTATAGTTGTTACCTCTACTCTATATATGGTGGGAGAAAAGGGACTCAGCCGAAGAAGCACTGTGGCGTGGCGTTGGTTTGTTAGCTGATAGAAGTGTGAGGAGTGACATGGTGTAGGCTTTTTTTTTTTTATTTAGATGCGAGAGCTTTTTATTGGGTGCCCTATTTGTTCCTCCTTCCCTCCCCCAGAGTGCCCCGCGCTCCGCTACGGGGATGACTGCCGCGACTGGTGCCCTGACTGCATGCACGGCGGCGAGTGTCACCCACGGAGCGGCGTGTGTGTGTGTCCCGAGGGCGTGATGGGGCGCCTCTGCGAAAAGCGTGAGTTCAGTTCACAGTCAGTATACACTCATCTCACATGTCCAGTCATGGAAAAAAATAATGGAACGTTAATTTATCTAGCATTTGGTTATCCTGTACGGTTTGTAATTGACCACATGTAGCTTATAAAGGTGAATCATAATTATAACCAATCACTCATTGAACACGCTTCTCTGCGCTGCGTGGTAAACCTTAAACTATATCGCAGACTTCACCAGTTCAGTTCAGGTCAGTTGAGTGCCTTAGCAACGGCCTCCCCTTTGTTATTTATTTCCGGTCTCTTCTTTTGTGGTTGTTGTTCGATGTTCTACTCCTCTTTTTTCTAAATTCGTTTTGCGTTTCACATTCACCTTGCCCATGCGCCGTTCGAGAAATAAGTCCGCTGTCCATTTCCTTTGGTGTGGCTGTGGTGCAGGGTGCGGGAAGAACATGTCAGGGCGGGACTGCACGGTGAGGGTCATGAACCTTCCGGGGAGGCAGGTGTGCCGCCCCTCACCTGTGCCCTGCCGCTGTCTACCTGGATTCACGGGGCCAAGGTGTAATGAAGGTATGTAGTATGTAGCAGTAGTAGTAGTAGTAGTTGTTGTACTCGTAGTAGTAGTAGTAGTAGTAGTAGTAGTAGTAGTAGTAGTAGTAGTAGTAGTAGTAGTAGTAGTACGTAGTAGTAGTAATAGTAGTAGTTGTAGTAGTGGTAGTGGTAGCAGCAGCAGCAACAGTAGTAGTAGTAGTAGTAGTAGTAGTATATAAGTAGCAGTCTTTATTCTTCCATTTACGATTTTTTCATTCCCTTTATGTTTATCGTAATGAGAGTATGAGTGAGTGTGTTATCAGGTTACGTGTGACCCGTCACCGCGAGGACTCATCTTGTGTGAGTGTTCTTATCTCCCTCTGCCGGATGCGAAGTCACGTACAGCTGTTGACATTCTCACCCTTTGTTTCGTCATAACATCTCGGTCTTTCTTTGTAATCTTCTCTCTCTCTCTCTCTCTCTCTCTCTCTCTCTCTCTCTCTCTCTCTCTCTCTCTCTCTCTCTCTCTCTCTCTCTCTCTCTCTCCTTCCATCCACCATTCCTTCATTACTTCTTACTTTTCTTATTTTTTTAGTATTTTCCCTTTTCTCTTCCTTTCTCTTCTCTTTTGTTGTTGTGCTCTTTCATTTATCTTACTTCATTTTTTTACTTCCCTTTCTCTATTCATTTGTTCCTTCCTTCCTTCCTTTCTTTCTTTCTTTCTTTCATTTCTCTATTCTTTAATTCTGTATATCTTACCTCACCTTTCTTTAGCTTTATCTTTTATATTTTTTTACAGCAAAGGGAGCAGCTAAAGGCCAAAAACAAACAAAAATTAATAAACAAAATAAACGTAGCACTGTTCCTATGAAAGAGAACAGCCGAAAAGGGATCAATTTATAATGAAGTGGTGTCCTGATACTCTTTTTTTCTTCCTTTACTCTTCCACCATTCCCCTCCGCCTCCAGAGTGTCCGCTGGGTAAGTGGGGATCGAACTGTGGTCAGGACTGTCGCCTGCACTGTGCTGCCAACTGCGATGGATTTACTGGGGAGTGCGACGCCGAGGGACCGTCTCAGTGTGCGGGAGGTTAGTGTGTATGTGTGTGTGTGTACCTCCTTGTATAATAGTTAGCACGTCTAGCTACGAATCTACAAACCCGGTTTCGCTCTCGGTGGCTCATGCCAGCTCACCCATCCTCCTCCCTTTCGGGCTGGTCGATAAATGGGTCGCACCTGGGGAAAACCTGGAAAGATAAACTGTGGTAACCCGAATACCACACTACACTAACCCTTACAGACTCAAGGGCTAGTGAGACGGAGATGAGCACCGAGGTCACGCGCTACTTAGTGTATGCCCCTAACCTTCCCTATATCTTCGGAAATGCAATACTCTGAACCAAATCCTGTAAATCCATTCCTAGCATACTCTCATGCCTTTGACATGGGTAAACTACACTTATACATTACTTATCCTATTTCTTTACGTGATACAAGCCTACTGATGCAGCTATCCTTCCCTAGGTGACGCTGGTCTGCCCCGTCTCCGTCAAGCTCCCGTGATGAAGGAGGTCGGCGCCGAGGAAGCGACCATCGAATTCGCTGAGTGGCGTGAAGGTTACGATGACGGGGACGCCACTCCTTGGGATAGCCTAACACACGTCGTTAGGCTGAGGGTGAGGATGCCGGGGGTAGAGAGAGAGAGAGAGAGAGAGAGAGAGAGAGAGAGAGAGAGAGAGAGTTAATGCCCTTTGTTAACTGATCTTATTATCCTCAATCTCCTTATTCATATCAGTCTTCGGACATGCAATACCACACTTTGTCCTCGTCTGGCTTCCTCTTACTTTGGTCTGTGTTGACTAACTTTTATTAATATTTTCCCTCTTTCATGCCTCTACCATAGTTTTTTGTAATTCCCTTCTCCTTTTATTTCAACATTTTACACTCTTTTCAACTCCATTTCTCTACTCCTTTCTTATTCACGGCTTCAGCTGCTCTTCATTTCCCTTTCCTTCTCCTTTCCTTTCTGCAGTCTTTCCCCTTTCCTGCTTTCATCTCCACTCCAGTCATTTCAACTATCATTCCCTCTTCATTTCTCTGTCTCTCTCCCTTTGTTTCTACAGTATTTTTTTCCCCTTTTCCACTTCCTTTTCCCTTCCCCAGCCTTTTCAACCAGGGGCGGATCCAGAAAATCAATTTTGGGGGGGCCCGATGGTAAAATTTCATAAGTTAGCGACAGCCTCAAAACAGTGAAGACCAATGGATAGTGATGGCGGTTCTTTGCTTAAAATCCGCAGCTCCCGAGCAATCAACGTATATGTGACGAATATTTTTTTCTTGTGTGTATATATATATATATATATATATATATATATATATATATATATATATATATATATATATATATATATATATATATATATATATATATATATATATATATATATATATATATATATATATATATATATATATATATATATATATATATATATATATATATATATATATATATATATATATATATATATATATATATATATATATATATATATATATATGAAGTGCAGTAAATATTTAAGCTGGCCAGCAATGACAAGAAACACTTCAAATTGTACATCCGACCAATTAAAAGGCAGATCTGAACAGGTAGAAATCATGACCATACGAGCATTCGAAGAAAACTAAAAGTTTATTTCGGCATGTAAGCACCAAGGGTGATCACAATACAGGTCATAAAGAAATTACAAACCTAACCTTTACAAAAAAAGAGTTAATATGTAAATACAGCTAAAGATAAAAAGGATTTATTACAGGGCTTCTTTTACATGGGATTGAGGTAATACATTTGCAAAGATTGGCTGATCTAAATAAATATATTTACAAGTTTCAAAGTATTCAACAAGTGCCTCACTAAGCAAAGAGTAGTTGGCGGTTGTTTTCGCCGAATTTGCTTATCACACTCTCGACTGAAATGGGGACATCATAGTGGACACAGAGGAGGGCAAGTCCGTTCAGGCGCTCTTGGCCGAAGGTACTCCTCAGATAGGTTTTCAGCCTTTTCAATGCTGAGAAAGACCTCCCGGCTTCCGCGTTGGAGACTGGAAGCGTCAACAGTGTTTTCAAGAGAATGGCGAGATTAGGAAACATGCTGGTGCTGGCGTGTGCCTGGGCTTCTTTGATAGTTTGAAAGACCGGAACAGATGATGCCCAGCGCTCCCCTTCCGCCTTCACGAGTGTCAGGGATTCGATGTCGAGCTCGTAGAGCTTCGCCACTTGAAGCACAGCCACAAAATCCGTTTCGGGGCCTTTGAGGAGTTGCCTGAGCTGAAGTGCGACAGGCACTGTGTCGTCGCCGAACCGACTCTTCAACTCAGCCAAGACGTGGTCCACGAACGGAATGTACACCGCCTGGCGGTAGTACTCCTCAGCATTCTCGCACGGAACATTTGATCGCTGGGTCTGTCGTCCACAGAGTCGTGGCACAGGGATGGTGTCATGCGATGACCCTACCTCGACCAAAAGCTCTGCCGCTTTCATGAACACGTCGTGGAAATAATTATCCGTATCTGCTCTGAACTTGGCAAAAATGGTCTCGATGCCACGAATCGTGGCGTAGGCTACAGGTCGCCATCTTTTCTCTGAAGAGCTCGGCTCGGCTCGAGAGTATGCGCCAATATACACTCCATTACAACCAGTCCAACGAGAAAACGGGGATCACGTATGGCGATGAGAGGGAGCCCAGCGGTGGCGTCAAGCTGCATGTGAGGAATGAGGTTACAAAGATTTTTCCTAGGCTTTTAAATCTTGCTCTATAATATTCAATATACGAATATAAATAAAGAAAATCCTGAGTTCTCCAGAAATGCAACAGAAAGGTACCAGTTTTCGTTTTGACTTTCAGAAATTGGACATTTTAGCAGATGGAGGGGGGGGGGGGGGTCGTCCGACACCTCCGGCCCCTCCCCCCCCCCCTCTGGGTACAGCGTACTACGGCCCTGTACGAGTATATAGATTGTTAGACGAGTGCGGGGCTCATACGAGCGCGGCCCTGGGCACGTGCCCGTTCTGCCCTGGCCCTGCAGGAGAATGAAAAATTACATCAGACACCGAAAAAAAAAATCTTGCCTGAGCATCCCGTCCACCACCGCATAGTAAAGCCCAAGGAACCTATAGAGGAGGATTTTTTTTTTAAAGTTTGGAGGACAGCGTCCAGATCGAGCTATCTAGCGGCGGCCGGCTTCGCTCCTCAGCTCTCTAGCTTTTTAGGGGTATCTTAAATATATTTTGTTTTCTAAATTCATGGGTATCTCAAATATTTAGTTATCCTAATATTTTTTTGGGGGGCCCGGGCCATCTGACTCCCCCCCCCCGTATCCGCGCCTGCATATGCCTACAGCCGTCGACACAGTCCGTATTATAGTTGCACCATATTATAAGCGAGTCAGTTCTGTACCCACTATCCGCATACACTCGCGAGATTTTCTGGGGGGGCGGAGATTTTTTGTGGGCCCGGGCCCCCTGGGCCTCCCCCCTGTATCCGCCCCTGTTTTCAACTATCATTCTCTCCATTTCCCTTTCCCCTTTCCTTTTCCTGTTTACTCCTCCCTTCCATAGCCATTGTTAACTCCATCTTCCTCCTCCTTCCCCTCCCACAGACGGACAAGCTCTCCTTGGACTTCATCACCTCTGGATCTCGACACAGACTGACGAAGCTCACGCCGGCGACGCAGTACGAGGTGAAGGTGGTGGTAGTTGTGGCGGCGATGCGCGGTGGCCTCAACCTGACGTGTGTGGCTGACGGGACGGGAAGGGAGAGGGTACACAACGTTACCTTCACCACCCTCTGCCCTAAAGGTGTAGTTCCTCAGATAACGGGAAGATACTGGTTAACTTTGGCATTATTAAGTTGGACAGCACAGGACACCACCATGATTATGCCCTAAGACTCCTAAATATGTGGCTCTTCAGATAATGGGAAGATACATGGCAAAGCTACTGGTTATATTTTGCATTAATATATATTGGACAGCACAAGGAAAAGCTTCGGTGGACAGTAGAGAGTAGACAGTAGAGACATGAGTTTTCCTTCTTCGTTCCAGAGATCCCGATGCCGGAAATCATTGACATCGTGAAGACGTCAGACGCAAGCATCCTCGTGAGGTGGAAGGTGAGTCACGGCTATTACACTATATATTCTAATTAACCTTGTCATTAAGCCCCGCCCACCCAAATCTAGTAATCACCACTGCGTAAGATCTAACCTTCCCCAGCATCTACTATGTTACATGCAGCATAAGGGCGTGGTTTGCTTGTGGACTGGACAGCCACAAAGGTTTACACTTCATTGTTAAGTCAATATGAACAGAGTTTAGTGAGTCATGGGTCCCGCCTGGTTACGTGAAGGAGTTTGTGGGTCGGTTTTATGTGAGTCACACAGGAGAGCAAGTGTTACCTGCGGGAGTTGCGAGTCACAGGTGGGAGCAGAGACATTTTCAGATCAATTTGCACCAGGGGCGGACCAATCTCCAGTAAGCCCTCCCTTCTAAATACAAATTAGAATAGAAGTTAGCTAAAAAGATATACTGGGACTTGTTTTCTTCATTTATTTGCTTTTAACCGTTTTCTGATATATAAGCATATATAATGCATTAAAAAAACTACCTTTAACCAATATAGTACAATAGAACGTGAAAATATGGTGAGTGGGTTACATAGGGGTAGAACGTGAACGATCTGCGCGCACATCACCTCCTCTGTGCCTCGGACAGGACTGATATAAAATTATTTTTAAAGTTCGGCTTGAGTCAACTTGCGCCTCACCCCTCAGAAGGCAGCGTCATAAGAGCTCTTTTTTTCATTAAATGATTTCTTGGCAACTTCGAAATGCATCATCATCTTCTTGCGGTCTATTTTCTGATACAAACGCCGAAAAAACTTGCAATATTGGGGTAAAAACTTCACATTCAGCCCCGTGGCTCATCGCGCTGTCACGCGGGGCGGTCCTCCCCCTCGCCCCCTCCTCCACCATTACTACGCCACTGGGTCGGAGCTATTGAATTCACGAACCATGGTCACGGAGTCACTTACTTTGATTACCGGGTCTCATGTGAGAACTATCGAGGCACGACCTAGAGGCAGGTAATGCATACAAGTGGAGGCAAAATTATGGGAAGTCTACGGATCCAGCGTGCCTTAATTAAATCACATGGGAAATTCAAACAAGTTAAAAAAAATAGGTATCTGTCCTGATACCAGTTACACAGACTTAAGCACGCTAAAACACCTTCCCCTCTGTCCTTATACCCACAGCCGGTGTCATACCCCCCTGTATGTCACCTGAAGTATCACCTGTCAGTCATCCCTGAGGCGCAGGGCGAGACATCACCATCCCTGGAGACACGCAACGTAACGCTGACGGAGACACAGACGGAGGTGCAGGGGCTGGAGGCGGAGGTGCAGTATACCATTCGCGTGTTTGCCAGCAGCTCTTCCTCTTCTTCAGCGCCTTCTACCAGCTCTCTGCAGATCTACCAAAAGAGTAAGTGAGAGCAGTTGTTGTATAAGGAGACAGAGAAAGAAGAGAAGGAAGGATAGGAAAGTTGGGAGAGAAAGAGGAGGGAGAAGGGAATTGAGAGAACAAAAAGAAGAGAACAACGAGAAATAAAAGTAAAAAAAAAAAAAACTACAAGGGAAAGAAAAGAAGGAAATGAAGAGAGAAGGAAAAGAAGAGAAAGAAAGGAATGAAGGGTAATGGTAATGGGAGAGAGGAAATATAGGGAGAGGGTAGGGCATGGTGTAACTCCTCTTCTCCCTCAGCCCCTTCTCCCACCTCCCTGTAGATTTATCAACGGAATAGCCTAGGTTGAGAGGTGAGAAGGTAAACTATGGGCCTTAACTACAGGTCCATTGATATCAGTGGCAGACAAGATCCTCAGAAAAAAATATTAGACACAAACTTGTCGAGCTCCTAGAGATAGCAATATAATATCCGATTCCCAGCACGGCTTCAGACTTATAGAACTTCTGCTGAACTAACATATTTTACTGCTTTCGCGGTATATATAAAAACTAAAGGCTCGAAAGGAGAAAGAGGAGACCCCCCCCAAAAAAAAAAAAAAAAAAAGAGGAAAGCCCGTAGATTCGTAGCTAGGCTTGATACCCGCCACGCCACGGAGACGCGTTTCTTCCTCTGGCTCCCTTCAAATTTATCAAAAGACTATTGCCCGTATTCCAAAAGCTATCGGGACCTCGATTCGCCTGTTTGTCAAGCCTCTCGCAGAAGTTCCTGGGGTTTTTATGGACTATTTTGTGATACCATTGATAGGTTTACCCGACTTGTGCACCTTGAACGGGAAAAATCACTGGTTAATCTTCTCTGTGGCCTTGGAAAATGGTCGCAATGGGAGCCCGATATATTTTAGAATATGAACTTATGTGAGAAGAAACGGAGGAGGAGGAGGAGGAGAGTGATGAAGAAGAGGGTGTCCTTCTTGCCATTTTCCCTGCAGGTGTGGGTCACGCCGAGGTGGGCATGGTTGTGGCGGTGGTGGTGCTGCTGACGGCAGTGACTGCGGCGGTGCTGTGGCGGAGGCGACAACGGTGTGTAGACGTGTGTGTGTGTGTGTGTGTGTGTGTGTGTGTGTGTGTGTGTGTGTTGTTACGTCCCAGTGTAGCCACTGGGGTGGTCAAGGGGTCTTGGGAAAAGTTACAAAAAAAAGACAAAAACAAAAACTGGGTAGGTTTGGCCTCAAACAACAGGTTATTTTCCCCTTAACCGAACAACAAAAGATATGAATAATTCAAAACAAAGGAAATTGTCTAACGGAAACGCAAATGAATACAAAAGACAATATATTTACTAAATTTAATTTACATTTACAAAAAGAAATCCAAGATTGCCGAAGCTACGCTCTCCTTTAAAAAACATGAACCAAATAATACACAAACGAAAAGCATAAAACACTATTGACAACACGTGGGCGAGAGGCAGCATGAAACACAAGGGCAATGCGTGTTAAACACGAAGACACTTAAAAAAAATGGAACAGAAAACACACACACACAAAATAAAACTTATCTTAAAACTAACGACTAATCTCTCCCGTGAAGAAAACACACACGCCTGCAGGCGTGAAAAACTGCAGAAAGCGCTGCAGGGAAACGAAGGGGAGAGAGAAGCCGGCTCTTTGCGCACGAGGAACAATGGCGTAAAACTCAGATGTAGACAAGTAAATTCAGACTGCACCAAATTTTTCTTCACCAACGTTGTAGTGCGAGAATGGAATAAGCTCCCGTCATCAGTGGTCCAGTGTAACACGATTGACTCCTTCAAAAATAAGCTCGACCGTCACTTCCTTCAACTTAATATCAACTAGAGTAGAAATGCAACGTTTTGGAGTCTTCTGATTAATGTAAAATCACTTAGGTTTAAGGACAGACCACCAAGTCTGGACCAAGGGGTCTGTGTGGTCTGATTTTCTATGTAAATCTATGTAAATCCTACCACGGCGTGGTCCATGCGGGAAAAGAGAGCTCCCTTTTTTTTTTCCTGACCCGAGGGTCAGTGCATGGGCTGTCCTCCGCCCCGCCGCAAGGGCTGCCAGCCGTCGCCGGCGGTGCGGGACAACAGACCCCAACGACAACTCAAAATACACAATCTAATATAAGTACGATAAATAAATTGCCTAATCCAAACATAAAAAGGGAAATATACACATGTCACAATACATCGTAACGGGCAGGAGAGACATAAATGGAAAGAACAGTCCGGGCAACATTGACCCCGGGTCGCCGCGCGCGGGAAGGTGAGGACAGGCTGGCGGAAATTTCCAGAGACCCCAGGTGGTTATTATATAGGCGTGTGTGTGTGTGTGTGTGTGTCAAAGTGCTCTAGACGGAATAGTTAAAAGCATCATATAAATGCTACTATCTACTACTACTACTACTATTACTACTACTACTACTACTACCCCAACAGCAAGCGGAAGTCCATGAGACCACGGAATCGCCAGCCAGAGAATACCCCCCACGCCCTTGTTCCTACCGAAGAAGTGACCTAACCACAACCCCACAACTCTCCAGCACCACCGCCTGCATCCCTGCGCTGTAACTGTGTCCACCTTAGCTCCAAAATTAGGGCCATATTCTTAAACATTTCGGAGCCCTAGCACACACATTTGATAAAGCTTTCATAGGAATTGTGGGTATAAATCGATGGGTAATTTAATGAGTGAAAAACACTCCTGAGAATCTTGTTAATTTCCTCTTCGGCCTTTGGCCGAAGAGGAAATTATTATTATTATTATTATTATTATTATTATTATTATTATTATTATTAATAATAATGCTAGTACTACTACTACTATTACTACTACTACTACTACTACTACTACTACTACTACTACTTAAAAGATGCCTCCACCCATGTTTATTTTCCCGACACATAATCATGGAGGGCTCCATAAATTGGAGATCATTAGCCCCAACTCTGTTCGCTAATGACTGTGGCATCCAATTATATCACTAATCACTAATAATCACTACTACTTAGCACTAAATCTATATATAACACTTTATCCTCTCCTACTAGTCCTACTACTATTCCTTCACTACTCATGTCGCTCCCGACCTACCCTCATGTCACTCTCCACCACTGTGGCCTCATAGTCAATATTGGAAATGTTGGTGGCTTTTGAGCCAAAGTGTCTGGTGCTCCTGAGAAATAGGATGGCTGACCTAAACAGGGAGAACGAGAGGCGACACCTCATCCAGGCGAGAATGTGGCTCCTTGGGTGATGCTTCTTTTCTGAGATCAGTTCCGCGAGTCGTGCGTAGAAGCATCGGGCCCTGGGACCCATCCCGCCGGATGTGACGAAGACGAGGGGGTGAAGCTGCCCTGACCCACTTGCTGGATTCTTTCAGCGTATGCCCTTGTCTTCTCCTGCTCGTTCCTGTGGTGGGCGGCTTCCAGGGGCAGCTCACGGTGACAGGCAGCCATCGGGTCGAATATGCGGATGTCCATGAATGCCCTCTGTCCGTGCACCCTGAATCCGCGGGCACTTACTCGTACATCAACCCGTGCCTCATGTGGAGTACTGGCCATCCTGTATCTAAGGTGTTCGCCGTCCAGGGGGAGCAGTGACGGCTCGGTAGTGACGTCTTGGCATACCTCCCCGAGCATGCTGGCTGTCAGATCCCTACCTCATCGTGTCGGATACAGACGAAGCCTCCCTTCTTGCATGCATGGTGTGAGTGACATCATTCGGTGATCCACATGCACAGAGATCAGCCAGCCCCTCAATCGGCCAGCCATATTTCAGAGCAACGGCGTCGACAAATTGTTGTTTGTTGAGGCTGAAGCCTTTTGCTCTGATTAGTAGAGACGTTAGCCAGTTAGAGGCGCCTGCCTCCTGTGCTGTGTGGATTTTTCTGCACATTTCTTTGGACAGGTTGTGTGTTAGACGGTCCAGCTCGTCCTTTTGGGCCTGGTGTCTTTCTTCTGAGATTCTTCTTTTAATTTCTCTTATTTCACTTTGGTCTATTTAGCCGTCTGCCTCCTGAGCGATGATCCTGTTGGTGAGGGATGATAAGGCTGATGGAGTTTTGGTACTCCTTATTAGCCAGCTTCTCAGGATTGGTGATCCCCATTCTGCCCAGTCTTAGACGAAGTGCTACTACTACCACTACTACTACTATTATAGCACCACTACTTACCAGTATTTGAACTTAGCTAGAGGCCAGATGGAGGTTTGGAGATACTGAAGACAGGAGATATAGACTACAGCTAGTCACCTGTATCGTAATCTAATCAGTATCAAGCATGTATGTAATCCAGGTGGCCGAGAGTGCTGCCCATGAAAGTGTCCTATAATTATAACATTGTGCTGAGCGTTTGATGTACTCGTATTAGAGGAGAATATTTGCATCCCTATATTGCAGGGCTCCATTTTTTTTTTTTTTTTCGGTACCCTTATTTGTAAGTGTAGATATGTTTTATAAGTGTAAGTGATTTTTTGTAACGCCCCCTCAAATGAAAAAAATATATAGTTTTTAATAAAGTTAATCAACCCTCCGCAACTTGCATTATTTCCTGTCATGAGTGGTAACTCTTAAGGCGGACACACACGATGCGGCCTGTCCGGCGGCCGAAAAGTGGGCGGAGCTAGAGGCCTTAAGGCAGTGTGTACGGGTGTAATTTGTGCGGCGCGGCCTCACGAAGCGGCCCGATGGCCTTCTGTTTATGTTTGAAATTCCGTCCGACGCGGCCCGCGGCCTCACAGTGTGTATGACCTTGCGGTGCGGCCTTGAGGCGGGAATTATCTCAGAGCGACGCTGACAGCCGTGGTGTAGGTACACATTATTTACGCTCCACGATGTCTGATGTCTGGATAAATAAAGACTTGGATCTGTTTTATTGATCTGTACAAGGGCCATCCATGTTTGTATACATAAAACATAAATTGTGTTGTTGTTGTCGCTGCGGCGGTGGGGCTCAGAGTGACGGCCGCCGCCCTGTATTCCGTGAGGCCGCCTCACAGTGTGTATGCTTCATCCGGCCGACGAGGCTCCGCCCACTTTCGGCCGCCGGACAGGCCGCATCGCATAGTGTGTGTCCGCCTTTATAGGGCGGCTACGTAGCTATGGGTAGCCCTACGTACACCTTACCTATGCAACCATAGAAACGGGTTGTTGATACTCTTGCTCCACTTCCTCCTTCTCCTCTTCTTCTTACTACTACTACTACTACGACGACGACGACGACGGCGATCGTTACTTCTCAACTACCACTACTACTACGACGACGACGACGACGGCGATCGTTATTTCTCAACTACTACTACTACTACGACGACGATGGCGATCGTTACTTCTCAACTACCACTACTACTACGACGACGACCGTAGTAGTTTATTTATATACACTAATGTACGCGGTCGGAGGCGGCGACGGCGCGTGGATGCACGAGAGGGAGTCAGGTGTGATGCGTGTGGAAGTTGTTGGGAGACTGGTGGTTCTGACTTGACCTCGCAGGCCTCGGGGCAGGATTAGCGAGTCTCCGAACTGGCAGCAGCTGGATAGGATTATCACCGCCCGCAGGTGTGCTGGAGGCGGGGTCCTTGAGTCTTTTCCTGGAGATTAGTTTTGTAGGGCGGAGCAGCAGCTGTGTGGGGGCGGAGAACTAGGTGTGCTGCTGCGAGGTCGTTACAGTAGTAGTAGTAGTAATAGTAGTAGTATAATTATTATAATTCTTCTTCTTCTTCTTATTCTTCTTATTCTTATTCTTATTCTTATTCTTATTATCATTATCATTATTATTACTATTATTATTATTATTATAATTATTATTATTATTATTATTATTATTATTATTATTATTATTATTATTATTATTATTATTATTATTATTATTAGCCTACTATTATCATTATTTTTTCTTCTTTTTCTTCTTCTGTCACTACTACTAGGCTACTAAAATATATATATATATATATATATATATATATATATATATATATATATATATATATATATATATATATATATATATATATATATATATATATATATATATATATATATATATATATATATATATATATATATATATATATATATATATATATATATATATATATATATATATATATATATATATATATATATATATATATATATATATATATATATATATATATATATATATATATATATATATATATATATATATATATATATACGTAATTTAGGGCACTGATTTCAGAAATCACCCGTCCAAGTATCCTTCTCCTGTCAGTGATACGCTATTCGACAAGATATGCGTGGATATCCTTGGTGTGAGTTTTAAATTTCCTGCTAAAATATATAAAATTTTAAGCATTTAATGACCAAATATACTCCTTAGATAATTCACAAACAGTGTTTTTCAAGTCATTTACTATTTCATATGCAATCTATTGCTTAACATATATGATTAAAGCCTCATGCATATATTTTTTCTCTATTCTACCAAATCTGTTTACCAATAAAACTATTTGAAGAAAACGTATATAACGAAGAAAATCCTGCGATGTTGAAGCTCTGCGACTGTTTACATAATACATATCTGCCTCAATGACGACGCAAAGGCTGGCAGTGAGTAATAGCGGTATTTGACAATATATATGTGTGTGGATACCTTAGACTTGAGTTTTTAAGGAGTACGTGGCTCTCCCGTCTCGCTGGTCGCGGGTTCGATCCCCGGCGCCGGCAAAACCTTTCCTTGTCTGGATTAATTTCTCGTGTGTTTCGTCACACGTAGTAACCGTGTGGGAGCGTAGTAAGGAGGAAAATTCAGGCGTTTCACTGGTGGCAGCGGTGGGATCCTCTCCTGTGATTCTGTTGTGTCGCCCCGAGTGGGTAACAGGTAGAGTGATGGTCCATGCTCTCTGAAGTTCATAGAAAATGGGAAATCTCAACACACAGAAATTAATCTAAATAGGAATGGGGAGCCGTGTAGTGCAGCAACTTGCTTGATGGGCGAGCCTCCCATAACTCACTCTGCGAGAGGGGTACCTCTTTGGCCGACTGGTTAAGGAGTGGCTCTCCCGTCTCGCTGGTCGCGGGTTCGATCCCCGGCGCCGGCAAAACCTTTCCTTGTCTAGATTAAATTAATCGTGTGTTTCGTTAAACGCAGTGGCCGTAGGGGACCGTAGTAAGGAGGAAAATTCAGGCGTTTCACTACTACTACTACTACTAGGGCCTACTACTACTACTACTACTAGACTACAGCTATGAGGCTAATCTTCATACCTTTAAATAATTACTGAGGCAGGTTTTGAAGTTCTGCAGCAAACATGTTCTTCCGACCTACCATAGATCATTTTTTTTATGTATAGCAGCAAATTTGGGTCCTTTACAGACGAAGAGAAAATTCAAACATGTTTCGGAAGGAGTAAAAATTCGTTCACCATGTTATTCTCTCGTAGATGAACAGTCATTTTGTTCTAAATTTCTTACACACGCAGACGAAAAGAGCGGCGGTGCGCATGCGTGGAGGAGCTGATCGAGGAGAAGGTAGTGCTGGGTCAGCTGGGAGGGCCGGCCTGTTGCATTGTTACGTTTTCCTTGTTTACTTGGGACCCGGAGGCGCACCCAAGGCTATAGTAATGTAAGGTGAGACTCGGACTGTGTGCTGGAGGAGGGGAAAGCTGCAGGACGCCCAGGGAAGGTGAAAACAGGACTGTGAAGGAGAGGTGTGGGCCTTTGTTTTGGTTTTGACCTCCATAATGTTGACGTCTGCTCCACGCACCAAATGCCTCGATGTTATCTGTTTGTGCCACTGTATGGTCGCTGCCTGGGGGAGGGGGAGGTGCGCAGTGAGGCCAAGGGGACATTTATTTGCGATTGGAGACGTCCTTTGTTTACATGGTTGTTGGTAGTGGTGTGTACGTGGTGGTGGTGCAATGTTTCCTATACGTGGTCCTGGGGTGCTCGTCACGCCTGGGCCCTGGGTCTGCCCTGTGTGCCCCTGCGGCCTCCGGGACCCTGGGGAGGCGAGGGGGGCCAAGCTGCAGGAAGTAGGCCACTGAAAACATGTTGAGGCTTTGTTTTGACTTGCAAATATTGTAGACTAACTTTCTCTCGATTCAGGAAAGATAGTGCATAGTCGTGAGTGTGATCAATGCAATGTGTGTGTGTGTGTGTGTGTGTGTGTGTGTTATATTCACACATACTCAATTAATATTACTCTTGATAGACTAGTGGACCTGAAATTTTCTGAGTAGTTGAATTTTGTTGGACTGGATATGTAAACATTATCATGGAAGCTTTCACACTTTGAAACTTAGTTTATATTTAAGACATTCACTGACCTGTTTTTTTTTTTTAAAGTTATTAAAAAGTCATATGTTGCTTTGATGTTTAATGGGAAGGTAAATAAGCATAAGACAAGCTTAAGGAAGAAGGCTTGCATGGCTGGCCTCCAGCTGCAATACCAAAACTTCAAAATTAAGCAGACTTCATCCCAAAGTCTCCAGATTCTGCTGCAAGACAGCAGTGGCTTCATGTTGAGATAAACTTTTGGTGTATTTTCATTCAGTGAGGAAAAAATAACATAATCCAATATACTTTTCTCACTAACACTTAACCCGGTAGCTGTGGGGATCATGTTTCTTAAAGGACCCTGTAAGTGAATTTATGAGAAAAAATCATCACTCATGCAAACCATTATATTATATGTATCAATGCATTTGTGATCAGTTTATGTATCCTCTGTTTTGGGGGCGTTCATGTCAAGGAAAGAATTTGGCCCGTCGCCGGTACGCGTTAAAGCCACAAATTTGGCCCGTTGCTGCTACTGGCTTAATAATTCATTTATAATTACTGATCAATCATTAGTGTACCTACCATGATATTATAAGAACGTTAAAGGTAAAAGAACAAAGCTTTGTTGACATCAAAGCATGTTAATCATTACTTGGTGTAGTTCAGAAGTCAGTGTCTCACAGTAGTGTTGATCCACTGCTGCTCACAGCTCATGTATTGCTGAACACCCACATCTTTAGGGAGGATCACTGCAGCTGAACATCATTGTATATCCAAAAATATAATTAATTTTCATTAGTTAAATATTTAATTTAGCTTGAACAGAGCTTCACATATTAAGAAATCATTAAAAATGCTTGTTGACTCAATAAAATGTTAGGAGCAAAATATTCTGTCCTCAGAACACAGGCACTTGGGAAGTGAAATAAAACTTTGGAAGAAGGTCTGTTCCCAGAGGAATGATGACCATCACAACACTTTGGAGCAGTAAATGTGTCTAGATATATTTAGGTATATTTTGTTTGATGACAAAAGATTGGCTTATGCTGAGTTGGTTAACAATATATTACAACTCATTGGTGGTTCTGATTTGATTCTTCTATCCTAACATTGATGGGTCTCCTGTGTGACTCCTCCCCTGCCCCACAGATGTCTTCTGGTGAAGATCGCACACACCACTGGCTGCTGACCAGCCCAGGTCCAGGGGAGGCTGTAGTGGAGGAGGACCCCATGGTGGAAGAAGACCCTCCTGCACCCCTACATTATCCCCTTGCCCCACAAGGGGAGGACCCCCTGGCAGTCACTCCTAGTGACACCCCAGGTGAGTGTATTACTCCCATCTCTGAGAATTTTTCTGCGTTACTTGTCCAGTATTTCAGTCTTAGGGTTGGTGAGCAGCACCAAGCCTGGAAAGCACCACAGGTTGTCAGATGGAAGATGCTGAACTGTACTTGCATGGATTTATTATATACAGTAAACCCTCGATATAACAGACTAATTGGGGGGGACCCTAGTCCGTTAATGCCGAAAGTCCATTATAAGCATCGAACCCCCCCTCCCCACATAAAATAATACCGACGAACCTATCGAAGATATATATATATATATATATATATATATATATATATATATATATATCTATATATATATATATTTTTGTGTGTGTGTGTGTGTGTGTGTGTTATCTGCACGTTGTCTGCATAGCTGCATGGCACAGTTGGCGATGGGCTGCAAGGCACTGAGGCTGCCAGGTTGGGAGTGGGGCCCTGCAAGGGGGGCGTATTGTTACGGGTATGGGTAAGATTGTACAAGTGCGCCAATCTCACATTGGCAGACGAAACTTTTTTTTGTTGTAGTTTCCGGGGTGTTGTGAAATAATCTGTTAACTCTTTCTGTCACAAATCATTAAATGATTCACTTTTTAATGCCTATGTTACACCCGCCGCAACCCGCAGCTGCAGCCGCAAAATAACTCGCAAAGAGAGATGTTTAACTTGCTTACAGTTTCTACATTTCACTCACTGCTCACAAAGGTCACAAGTGGACAAACTAGAACAAAACCAGGCAAATTAATGTTTTTCCTCCCGTGCATTCCCACAGTGGGCATGTGTGATGGACAGTAGAGTGACTTATTTCTGCAAGGAGGTATTTCTTGCAACACTGGCCCGTGAATTTGACCACGCACGCCTTCCATGTCCTGTCCCGCGCTGCGTATTTCCTCGCCCCACACCGCGTGCCAAATAAATTTACTAACCAAACATAACTTAACCTAACCTATCGAACTCGGGGTTTAGCCCCCCTTGACCCACTTTATTTGTGTCCGTACTGACACTCACAAACACTTGGCTATTTTCCATTACATTTATGTCCTGCTGGATTGCTGCATAAGACTTTCTTGTGGTATAAATACGTTCTTCATTTGAATGGAGATCACGAAGAGGAAAATATTTCATCAGGTGAGCTGAAAAAGACTACGGTAACCGAAGGATGGGGCAGCAGATAAAGGGAGGAGGGTCAGGTGGCTAGCAGAAGCTATTGTAGTTACCGGAAGCGGGTTGTTCAAAAACTATTCTCGGTCAGTCCCCATGGATTTCTGACTGTCTGACCTTGTCCATTATATCCGAAATCCATTATAAGTGGGTCCGTTATTTTGAGGGTTTACTGTATTGTGTACACAGACCTAGGAAAATTTATGTAGCTGAGAGAGAGGTCACACTCACTGATGCATGGTTTCCTGTCACTGTCCACAGATGAAGGCATAGTATCATCCCCTGTCAACAGCCTAGACCTAGACCGAGACTCACCTCTGGGTGGCGCCCTTGATGATGACGATGATGATGGCCCACCCAGCATTGAGACTCAGCTCCCAGAGAATGTTGATGACCTTGAAGTGTCTGGCATCACTTCCACCTGGATAAGGTGTGCCAGTGTGTTTACTGTGTTTTCCTTCCACATATATGAGGAAGGAGAGTTAAGTAAAGTAATTAGTCAGTCATTTGCATGGTGTTTGTGAAGTACTGATAACATGGTGGCATATAGTGAAATCCCAGTAAAACAACTTTAATTAACTTTTTGCTGTAATATGTATGCAGAATTTTTATTTTAATTATATAGAAACAAAAGAACTGTAGAAAAGTAAAAAAACAGTACCTATTCTGAAAGATTATTTTAGTTAGTCAGAAGATAAAGTTAGCATTTGTTTGCAATACACTACATGTAATGCTACTCTATCAGTGCCAGATAGATAGGTAGTATTAAAATTATAGATGTACTAGAAGAAGAGTTCTTACTGAATTGATAGATAAATAAGGGGAGGACCCAAAGGAGGTATATAGAGGGGCAGTTCTAATTTGAGATTCAGTTCATATCATTAGAATACACTTTCCAGGACCCCCCCAAAATTAGGGAGTTATAATCTGAAACTCAACTCTTGCTTAAGGTTGAGTAATGAGTTAGTAGTAAGACCTACATTACTGCAGCTTGGATATAGAGTATAAGTTGTGATATGATTTAGTATTATGCTTGAGTATGTAGCAAGACATTCATTACCCACAGCTCAGAGATTGGGTATAAGTTATAATATGAAATGCAACTCTTGCCTGTAGTTGATTATCTAGCAAGACATTCATTACCCACAGCTGAGAGATTGTCAGTTATAATCTGAAGTCCCATCTCTTATGGCTGAGTATTTAGCAACTCTCATTACCCGCAGCTCAGAAAGAAAGTATGTTATAATCTAAAATCAAACACTTGGTTATGGTTTTGTGTCTAGCAAGGCGTGCATTACCCACAGCTCGGGCGGAAGTCACTATGGCACAACTCACCCTGGGCTTGGCTACTCGGTGCTGAACAATGAGCAGCCGGATGCAGACTCCACGGCGCTCAGCGAGATGCCTGGCCTGGAGCCAGGGGACTTTGGGGTTGGCCCTGTGTATGGTCCCCACATGCCTGGGAGCTTTAGCAGCCCCGTCCATGAGCCAGAGATCCTGTCCTACGGGGATGTTGCAGGTGCTGGCTTGTGCTCATTTTAAGCTTAGGATTTTTTTTACCTCATCTTATCTTTTTTTTATTTTTTGCAATAAAGGAAACAGTCTGAGGGCTATATTAACAAAATGGCTGTCCTTGTTGTTCAGTCTCATAGTTACAAATCCCTTCTTTTTCTGGCTGGATATGTGCTTGTTTTGGGTCTAATTTCTTTGAGTGATCTGATTTTTGTTGCTATAAAGTTACTACCTCAGTTTTATTCTTTATTGTTAGACGTGTGCCTGCTCTTGGTCAGATCTCAATGTAAACATGCTGCATTTCATTTTTTAGGCCCCGACCACATGGGCATACATTGTCCGCCACAGACCCAGACAAAAGCGAGGGTTTTGCCCGTCCACCGCTTGCTCACTCGCCTCTGCCTAACTTTTGTACGTGTTTGCAGTGGACAGTGTATGCCCGTGTGGACGGGGCTTTAGAGAATGAAAGACTTGGTATGTGCTGATGATGATAAGCATACAGTGACAGTCTCAAATTGGTTTGCTGTGCTTAGTAGCCTTGAGGACCCTATAGATTTTTGAGATACCTTCAAACATGAAGCTCTCCAAGCTGGAAAGAGTGCATCGGAGAACTCCCATAGTCAAGGAGTGGCTTTGCCTTTGGTGAGACATTGGGGAATATGGAGGAGAGTTGCCCTCCAGTGCTTGCTGGGAATCAGAACCAGTATAGGGTTCTCTTATGTAGGACGAGCTTTCCTGAGGAGAGACAAGGAGAAGTGTGTCAGGAGTCTCACTGAGGATGTCAAAGGGCATTTCAATGCAAATGATCTCCGATCTGCCTACTGAGCCTTGAAGATGCTCCACACTGAGCCTCCCTTACAGATGAGCGTTGTCAGAAGAGCAGATGGTTGCCCGGTGTCAGACCAGGATGGGCAGAAGCCTCGTTGTTCTGAGTACTTTAAGCAGTTGTCCACAGCGGATCCTCCGATCTAAACGTTCCCAACCACCTGGTTTTAGATAATGGATGCTGAGCCACCCGCTGACAAACCCTCATCCTCTTGATGAAAAGCATCAAAGAAAAATAATGATGAATATTGTTATTATTCATCTTTGTCTTCTTTTTTGTCATTTCTAATAGTAATCAATTTTTCTTTTGTACGTCTCATTTATATATTCCTTATTTTTCTATATTATTTTATTTCATGTATGAGTTTTCATTTGTATTACTCTTTTAGACAATGTGGCTGTATTTCCTCCTTTCCTCATAACCTAATTCTACATGTTCCAAGCACTAAGAAAATATATAAAAAATGGCCACAACTCACTGCTCTACAAGGTATAATAGAAGGTATCAAAAAACATTGATATAATTATTTAATGTTGCAGATGATAATGCAGTCAGTGGGATCTGTGGCCTTCGTAACTTGGGTAACACCTGCTTCATGGCTGCAGGAATACAGTGCCTGGTCAACACACCTCCCATTGCTCAGGTGAGGGGGGGAGAAGAGTAGCTATGAGAAAGGGTCAAAGTAATGTGGTTCATTTTATCAACTATTATACACCAGTCCAATTAATAATCATTAGGATAATGAATTGTGAAAACTGAACTTGAGTGTACAAAAATTAAATGTAAAAAAAAAAAAAAAAAAAAAAAAAAAAAAGGCATATCCACCATAATTCTGTCCCCCCCTAACAATCCAATACTTTTATCACGTGACTGAGCGAGTAAGATGTTAATGTATGAGTAAACAAATCAGACTTAAATAGACAGCTAAAAACATATGTATAAATAAAGAATCAAAGAAAAATTTGACAATCTATAGCAGTGGTTCTCAAACTTTTCTGGTTGCAACCCTAAATACAGTCTTGACCTGGCCTGGCGACCCAAAATACATGAACATGTAGTATTTATTTCCAATTATTTTATATGTTATACTGTATTTCCCGCCATATAAGACGCACTTTTAACCCCACACACATCACAAAAGTTTTTCTCGGGAGATCCCCCTCGAACGCAAAAGTCAGCAGAAGATGAACTTTGAAACAGAGAAAATGTCATAAAAGATGTTTTATGGAAAATTTTCTGGCACACCCTGCTGTGAAATCTGCTTCTTTCTAGGTTGTCGCATTTGCCTGGAATTCTGTGATCCCCCCAAAATTCCAAGTTTTTACTGGTGTGACGTACAGAAAAATTTATTGAAGAAAAGTTGCTCATTTTGTCACGATGGAGTCTGAAAAATATAGTTTATAATCTTTAACCAGGAAATTTACTGCCTCCAGAGAGCCAAAGTGGAATGAATCTTATTGAATAAAAGTTGTAGAAAATCATCCGTATAACTCGACTGTGAAATCAGATTATGATTTGGACTGACTGTTTGGCTGGAATTCTATGATTCCCATAAAATTCCAACTTTTTACTGGTGCGACGTACAGAAAAATTTGTTGAAGAAAAGTTGCTCATTTTATCATGGTGGAGTCTGAAAAATATAGTTTATAATCTTTTACCCATAAATTTACTGCCTACAGAGAGCCAAAGTTGCAGTGAAACTCAAAAAATAATTTTTGTAAACTTCTGTTGTTTTTTCATTCTGAAATGAATCTCATTGAATAAAAGTTGTAGAAAATCATCCGTATATCTCAACTGTGAAAATCAGATTACTATTTGGACAGACCATTTGCCTGGAATTCCATGATTCCAAAAAAATTCCAACCTCCTCTTCCCACTCCTCTGAACTAGATATTGGTTCATCTAGAACATGATGTATATCAGTGGAGGTGTCAAGTCTACGCTTAGCACGTACACTACAAGCAGGAACTAAAGGAACACTGCCGAAAAAGGACGGCTGAGGGAACAGAATCGCTCTACAGATGCCATGATGGGTAGGCAGGAACTGTAGACTATTTTGAACACGGAATGGTGGTAGGGGACATCGTGAAAACAAAAGAGGTGCCAGTTAGTCACTTAGCATCGACAGAGATCTAGTTATGTGTGCCCTTCAAATTCCGGAAAGCTTTTCACTCCGGCGCTGGCGGCGTGCTCGTTGCCCGTGTTTGATAGAATTATATGACGCCAGCGGCATCATCGTAAAAAAAAAAAAAAAAAAAATCAGCCTGTCTTATACCCCGATGGTTAGGTTTTGGTAGGCCACGGGGTTATTGTTACTGGTATGAGACCAACACCCAAAACACCTCCATTGGACACAATAGTTCCCAGATGTCCCCAAAATGAAATATATATATTTATAAATTATTAGATAATGATTACAAATGAAAATAGTGCTAAAATGTAAAATTAACATAAAGTTTGTTAGAGTGTTGTCTTGATGCTGTAGATCCGAGACGGCCATTGTTGATGTAGATTCAAGATGGCTGTTGTTGTGTTTGGCGCTAACATCTTACACAGACAAAACATGGCACCATTGTAAACAGTAAACAGTAATGCCCAGCTCAGTAATAGTTACAGTATTCTGTGAATAAAATACTTGGTAATTTTGTCGAGGTAACGAATAGCTTTATGCTGAAGCTATAGCAATAATTTATATCAAGAAAGTGGCATTAGCTGATAACACTTTGTGCACTTACCATGAAACATGGTTGTGTGCGCGCAACCAGATCTGCGCAGTGAGTGAATCTACCAACCAACCCTTTTGTTTACCATTTCAAAGCCACAGTTGCTTGGGGGTAAGAGCACTGTAACTCTTCAACCAACAGTGGAACACTTTGAACAAGGAGAAGGGCAACAAGCAACATATGGTATGAAAGGTACTAATGTATGTGTAAAAAGATGTTTGTTTATAATGAAGTAAGATGGCCAAATGTACTGCATATACATTAAGTTCAGGGAAAATGTGGAGTTTTTAATTTTTTCTAAATATATCTTGCCAAATTAAAGGTGCGTCTTAAAAGGCAGGAAATACGTTACTTTCAAATATTTTTGATTTTATCCTCTGCCTCCTCGATGTCTGCTCAGGGGATGAGTATTATATGTGAATGCTACTCATGATGTGCTGTATTGTATGTGTCTGGGGGCTTTATTACAACATTACTTTTGTTAGCAAGTGTTTAGGGAAATCTTTGAGCTGTCCTACTGAAGTAATTCTTCTACATTACTGAAAAATCTAAATATGACATAACTGTGATTTTAAAAATCAGTAAGATTGTTACTATAGCTTTTTTCCAAGACTATCCAGTGACCCTCAGAAACACTCTTGTGACCCTCATTTGGGTCGCACCCATGGGTTTGGAAACTGCTGGTCTGTAGTCATGGTGCCTGAGTCTGAGGTGTGCATTATCATGCTCCGGCAACTTGCTCTCACACTGCGTGTCTAATTTTGTGGATAATAAATGATAGCCTACGCATAGCAAATAGTCTTCAGTATCAATAATATGCAGACAGCAATGACGAATATTGTCAATTGTAGATGATATTAAGTTCAAATTATCAGTGTTGTCGCAGAAAACTGTTTCGTTGTACTTTTCTCTACAGAGGGCTGCGCTAGGGCTATTTAATAATTATAATCAGCGACCTTATAAATGAAAATAATAGCTGTCTGCGACATCATTGATAATTTGAATCACAAAATCAATTATAATTGAAGGTATTTGTCATTGCTGCCCACGTATTGATACTGAAGATTATTTCCTATGCATAGTCTATCATATATTATCCCCGGAATTGGACACATCATGTGACAGCAGGTTGCCAAAGCACGTTAATGCACACCTCAGTGTTCGGTGCCGCAACTATAGTGGGTTAGAGCATCAATCCATGGCAGCCAAGAGCCAGGGAAAGGTGGTTATAACCCCAGTGCTGCTGTGTGTTGTCAGGAAGGGCATCCCAAGCCACAACCCCAAAACAACTCAAGCAACCCTTTGTGAGCATGGGTAAAAGCTGTAAAGAGAAGTCAGTGAAACTTTTTACATACCTACTTTTCATTTTGACAGTAGGTAATAATTGGCTTTATTTCTAATATGAATACAAATTGAGATGATAAGTAACAAATTGGCAGACATACTCCAGGTGAAATCAGGACCCATTATTTTTGTGGTCTTTTGCACTGGAACTTTCCTGGCAGGAGTCTGTTGACTTACCCCTTCATTGTTCTCACCTTCATCCAGACATAACCTTAAACTTATACCTTGAGAAAAAGAGAACACATACAGTAAAAATGCCTTAATTTTATGTAAGATTTGTTTTAGTAGACTTTTCAATCTTTATGCAGAGAATACCTCAGGACGATTGATAAAAGAAGGAATGATTTTTTTTTTGTGTTCATGAATAATTTTACTATATGATAGCCATAGCATTATTAATCTTTGGTATTCTCATTTCTCTTGCAGTACTTCTTCAGTCACCATCACACCCACAACAATAACACTGTTAATTACTCCCTTGCTGCTCAGTTCTCTCAGCTCACACACAAGATTTGGTGTGGCAAATATTCCTCTCTAAGGCCGGCAGACTTCAAGGATGCTTTTGGCCAGCAGTGGCGGGACTTTAGGGACTACAGACAGGTGAGCTCCATGGCATGATGTGGAAAGGTGTGTTCTACAATTTGTGTGCACCCTTCTAATTAGTTCTCATGTCAAGGGAAGTATCTCCTTTGATGAATTCTGCCTTTTATTTGTAAAGTTTACTGGGCCTCTGCTCAGTTCAGTTGGCAATGGCCCCACTCTTCTGGCCTCTTATGTGTGTGAAGGCAGAGCATTATCCTTGGGACCCCTGTAGCATAAAAGTGAAATATTGTCAAAATAATGATTGATGGACTGTACCACTTTGAAGGGTGAGTAAATATTGACAAACATACCCAGTTCCCTTACATTTATCTTGTTGTCTTGTACACAAATGTTGCGTAACAAAAGCACTGATAGATGGTAGAAGGTGTAGTAATAATCTTGTTTTATGACAAGGTCATAAGGACTGATTGAAGATTTACTGATGCATGACCAATGCCTATTTATTCATGGATCAGACATGTAACTGGTCCAGAATTGTCTTCCTTTGATGCCATTTTTTTTATTACAAGTATCCTCTTACTTATGTATACCATATTGGAGTTGTTAAAAAGTATTAAATTTATTTTAACTGATCTTTTCATTATGCAAGCTGGACAGCTAAACAGGATCCTTACCTAGATGACTTCTTCATGCTTCTGTTTTCTGCAGCATGACTGTCAGGAATTTGTTACCCTCCTCTTGGAAACACTGCGGAAACAAATGTGCCTCACTGATGATGGAGGGGGCAGGAAGGGCGTGGAAGGCAGCAAGAGCAAGAAGATAAAGTGTGCGGCAGACAGTGGCAGTGGAGTGGCCAGCAGCAGCAGCAGCAGTAGCAGTAGTAGCAGTAGCAGCAGCAATAGCAGAAGCAGTAGTAGCAGCAGAAGTAGTACCAGCAGCAACAACAATAACAGTAGCAGGCCTGAGGGGAGCAGAGGCAGCCAGCACTCTTACTCCAGTCCTTCCTCCCCACAGTCCCCCCACTGCCCCACCTCCCCTCAGTCCCCACGCTGCCCACACTCACCAAGTTTACTCAAGCAACCTCTAGAACTTCGCAGTGATTCACATGAGGTGGGTAATTTCCTTCAACTTCCACTATGTATGTACTGATGTGACAAATAAATGTCAACTCATTAATACCTTTCTGGATGAGTAGTATGTAGCTGTGAGAGGCATGATGAGTCTCTCACTTTTAACTTCCTTTTGACAGAGGGCTGTATTACAAGTCAAACCTGAGAAGTTTCGTGTCCCTACAAAGGTCGATTTAGGGGCCATATTACAAGTCTAATCCAAGAAGTTTCGGGTCCCTACAGAGTTATTCATCCCGAACTCTGTAGGGACCCGAAACTTCTCGGATTGGACTTGTAGTACGGCCCCTATAGTGACCTTTGTAGGGACCCAAAACTTCTTGGGTTTGATTTGAAATATGGCCCAGAAAGCAAGCATCATGGATTAGGGAACAATGGTTGAAGATGTTTTAGTTATGATTAAGAATGAGAAATAGACTTAGGCAGGTCATATTATCCATGAAACTGATGGCAGATGAACAGCCAAAGTAACAGTGGCAACTCAAAATTTATGGATGTTGGGGCAAACAGAGAACCGGGTTGAGGAACGAAATTGGAACATTTGCAGGAGCTGGATGGAGTATGCCAACATCAAACAAAAGAGGTGGAGAATATTGGGAAAGGCCTCTGTCCTGCAGTGGACTAGTAATGGCTAAAGATTATGATGATATAAAGCTTTCAGAAACTATTTTCAGTTTAATTATCATACTTAACTTTGTATTATATATATTAGGCGAGTTTGTTGCCTCCATTGACTGATTCCTTCCTTCCCTTAACTCTTGCAGGAAGCAGTTGGTCTAGACAGTGGTGCCGCCTCCCCCAAGAGCAGTGTGTCAAGCAGTTCTGTTGATGCTCACCTAGTAAACCTGAGGCTGCAGCCCATCCCTGAGGAGGTGCGAGCACTGGCCCCGTGCTGCCGCATGAACACCTCCTGTGATGACCTCTCCCTCGCTGGCACAACCAGGTAATGGGATGGGATGTGTCTGGCTTTATTTTCCACCAATTTCGTGAATAATGTTTGTGAAAAAGAAAACTTCTGGAAAGAAGTTAAAAGAGAAGTGAGGAGAAGGAAGAGTGACACTTACAGGATAAAGGGAAGCAAAAGAATCCTTATGGAAAGGAATGAAGAGATAAAGGAGGTGTGGAAGCAATTTTTTATCTGTTAATGTTAGCTGTCTTGGGAACAGGGTAAGTTACCAGAAGACTAGAGACAAGCCATCATTGTGCTGCTATACAAAGGGAGAGGTTGTAGGGATGAGTGTTACTGTTTTAGGGAATGAGCTCTTATAAGAGATGCATGTGGTGTGCCAGGATGGAATTGAAAAAGCAGTTCAAATATGCATGAGAGGTTTGGTATGGGTGTAACAAAAAAGGATGTGGATTGTGGAGTAGTTGAATGGGTGGAATGTAGTGCACTGAGGTGGTTTAGACACATGATGAGAATGAATGAGGATGATTTTGTGACGAGTATAGGAGGGCAGGATTGAGAATGGGTTTCAGGGAAAGACTACCGACAAAACAGATTAATAGACTGGACAAGAGTTGGTAGATGAGGGATTGAGTGTGCTGAGATGGAGTGCCAAAACAGGGAAAACTGGAGACACATCTGCCATGGTTACCCTGTTGAGGGAGGTTTCCTTGAGGGAACAGGGTGTTGGAGATGTAGAATGGTAGATGTCATGAATAATGTAATACACCATCTAGCTGTAAGCATTAGTGTTTAGACATGGGGCCTATCACTAGGGTTGCAGTGGTCTTTCTGCCAGGTGCAGGGTTGTGGTGTTCCTCTGCCAGGTGCAGGGTTGTGGTGTTCCTCTGCCAGGTGCAGGGTTGTGGTGTTCCTCTGCCAGGTGCAGGGTTGTGGTGTTCCTCTGCCAGGTGCAGGGTTGTGGTGTTCCTCTGCCAGGTGCAGGGTTGTGGTGTTCCTCTGCCAGGTGCAGGGTTGTGGTGTTCCTCTGCCAGGTGCAGGGTTATGGTGTTCCTCTGCCAGGTGCAGGGTTGTGGTGTTCCTCTGCCAGGTGCAGGGTTGTGGTGTTCCTCTGCCAGGTGCAGGGTTGTGGTGTTCCTCTGCCAGGTGCAGGGTTGTGGTGTTCCTCTGCCAGGTGCAGGGTTGTGGTGTTCCTCTGCCAGGTGCAGGGTTGTGGTGTTCCCCTGCCAGGTGCAGGGTTGTGGTGTTCCTCTGGCAGGTGCAGGGTTGTGGTGTTCCCCTGCCAGGTGCAGGGTTGTGGTGTTCCCCTGCCAGGTGCAGGGTTGTGGTGTTCCTTTGCCAGGTGCAGGGCTGTGGTGTTCCCCTGCCAGGTGCAGGGTTGTGGTGTTCCTCTGCCGGGTGCAGGGTTGTGGTGTTCCTCTGCCAGGTGCAGGGTTGTGGTGTTCTCCTGCCAGGTGCAGGGTTGTGGTGTTTCCCTGCCAGGTGCAGGGTTGTGGTGTTCTCCTGCCAGGTGCAGGGTTGTGGTGTTCCTCTGCCAGGTGCAGGGTTGTGGTGTTCCTCTGCCAGGTGCAGGGTTATGGTGTTCCTCTGCCAGGTGCAGGGTTGTGGTGTTCCTCTGCCAGGTGCAGGGTTGTGGTGTTCCTCTGCCAGGTGCAGGGTTGTGGTGTTCCTCTGCCAGGTGCAGGGTTATGGTGTTCCTCTGCCAGGTGCAGGGTTGTGGTGTTCCTCTGCCAGGTGCAGGGTTGTGGTGTTCCTCTGCCAGGTGCAGGGTTGTGGTGTTCCCCTGCCAGGTGCAGGGTTGTGGTGTTCCTCTGGCAGGTGCAGGGTTGTGGTGTTCCCCTGCCAGGTGCAGGGTGGTGGTGTTCCCTGCCAGGTGCAGGGTTGTGGTGGTCCTTTGCCAGGTGCAGGGCTGTGGTGTTCCCCTGCCAGGTGCAGGGTTGTGGTGTTCCTCTGCCGGGTGCAGGGTTGTGGTGTTCCTCTGCCAGGTGCAGGGTTGTGGTGTTCTCCTGCCAGGTGCAGGGTTGTGGTGTTTCCCTGCCAGGTGCAGGGTTGTGGTGTTCTCCTGCCAGGTGCAGGGTTGTGGTGTTCCTCTGCCAGGTGCAGGGTTGTGGTGTTCCTCTGCCAGGTGCAGGGTTGTGGTGTTCCTCTGCCAGGTGCAGGGTTGTGGTGTTCTCCTGCCAGGTGCAGGGTTGTGGTGTTCCCCTGCCAGGTGCAGGGTTGTGGTGTTCTCCTGCCAGGTGCAGGGTTGTGGTGTTTCCCTGCCAGGTGCAGGGTTGTGGTGTTCCTCTGCCAGGTGCAGGGTTGTGGTCTTCCTCTGCCAGATGCAGGGTTGTGGTGTTCCTCTGCCAGGTCCAGGGTTGTGGTGTTCCTCTGCCAGGTGCAGGTTTGTTGTGTTCCTCTGCCAGGTGCAGGTTTGTGGTGTTCCTCTGCCAGGTGCAGGGTTGTGGTGTTCCCCTGCCAGGTGCAGGGTTATGGTGTTCCCCTGCCAGGTGCAAGGTTGTGGTGTTCCTCTGCCAGGTGCAGGGTTGTGGTGTTCCTCTGCCAGGTGCAGGGTTGTGGTGTTCCTCTGCCAGGTGCAGGGTTGTGGTGTTCCCCTGCCAGGTGCAGGGTTGTGGTGTTCCTCTGCCAGGTGCAGGGTTGTGGTGTTCCCCTGCCAGGTGCAGGGTTGTGGTGTTCCTCTGCCAGGTGCAGGGTTGTGGTGTTCCTCTGCCAGGTGCAGGGTTGTGGTGTTCCCCTGCCAGGTGCAGGGTTGTGGTGTTCCTCTGCCAGGTGCAGGGTTGTGGTGTTCCCCTGCCAGGTGCAGGGTTGTGGTGTTCCCCTGCCAGGTGCAGGGTTGTGGTGTTCCTCTGCCAGGTGCAGGGTTGTGGTGTTCCTCTGCCAGGTGCAGGGTTGTGGTGTTCCTCTGCCAGGTGCAGGGTTGTGGTGTTCCACTGCCAGGTGCAGGGTTGTGGTGTTCCTCTGCCAGGTGCAGGGTTGTGGTGTTCCCCTGCCAGGTGCAGGGTTGTGGTGTTCCCCTGCCAGGTGCAGGGTTGTGGTGTTCCTCTGCCAGGTGCAGGGTTGTGGTGTTCCCCTGCCAGGTGCAGGGTTGTGGTGTTCCTCTGCCAGGTGCAGGGTTGTGGTGTTCCTCTACCAGGTGGAGGGTTATGATGTTCCTCTCCCAGGTGCAGGGTTGTGGTGTTCCCCTGCCAGGTGCAGGGTTGTGATGTTCCCCTGCCAGGTGCAGGGTTGTGGTGTTCCTCTACCAGGTGCGGGGTTGTGGTGTTCCTCTGCCAGGTGCAGGGTTGTGGTGCTCCTTTGCCAGGTGCAGGGTTGTGGTGTTCCCCTGCCAGGTGCAGGGTTGTGGTGTTCCTTTGCCAGGTGCAGGGTTGTGGTGTTCCCCTGCCAGGTGCAGGGATGTGGTGTTCCCCTGCCAGGTGCAGGGTTGTGGTTTTCCTCTGCCAGGTGCAGGGTTGTGGTGCTCCCCTGCCAGGTGCAGGATTGTGGTGTTCCTCTGCCAGGTGCAGGGTTGTGATGTTCCCCTGCCAGGTGCAGGGTTGTGGTGTTCCTTTGCCAGGTGCAGGGTTGTGGTGTTCCCCTGCCAGGTGCAGGGTTGTGGTGTTCCTCTACCAGGTGCAGGGTTGTGGTGTTCCCCTGCCAGGTGCAGGGTTGTGGTGTTCCTCTGCCAGGTGCAGGGTTGTGGTGTTCCCCTGCCAGGTGCAGGGTTGTGGTGTTCCCCTGGCAGGTGCAGGGTTGTGGTGTTCCTTTGCCAGGTGCAGGGCTGTGGTGTTCCCCTGCCAGGTGCAGGGTTGTGGTGTTCCTCTGCCGGGTGCAGGGTTGTGGTGTTCCTCTGCCAGGTGCAGGGTTGTGGTGTTCTCCTGCCAGGTGCAGGGTTGTGGTGTTCCTCTGCCAGGTGCAGGGTTGTGGTGTTCCTCTGCCAGGTGCAGGGTTGTGGTGTTCCCCTGCCAGGTGCAGGGTTGTGGTGTTCCTCTGCCAGGTGCAGGGTCGTGGTGTTCCTCTGCCAGGTGCAGGGTTGTGGTGTTCCCCTGCCAGATGCAGGGTTGTGGTGTTCCCCTGCCAGGTGCAGGGTTGTGGTGTTACCCTGCCAGGTGCAGGGTTGTGGTGTTCCTCTGCCAGGTGCAGGGTTGTGGTCTTCCTCTGCCAGATGCAGGGTTGTGGTGTTCCCCTGCCAGGTGCAGGGTTGTGGTGTTCCTTTGCCAGGTGCAGGGTTGTGGTGTTCCCCTGCCAGGTGCAGGGTTGTGGTGTTCCCCTGCCAGGTGCAGGGTTGTGGTGTTCCCCTGCCAGGTGTAGGTTTGTAGTGTTCCTCTACCAGGTGCAGGGTTGTGGTGTTTCTCTGCCGGGTGCAGGGTTGTGGTGTTCCTCTGCCAGGTGCAGGGTTGTGGTGTTCCTGTACCAGGTGCAGGGTTGTGGTGTTCCCCTGCCAGGTGCAGGTTTGTGGTGTTCCTCTGCCAGGTGCAGGGTTGTGGTGTTCCCCTGCCAGGTGCAGGGTTGTGGTGTTCCTCTGCCAGGTGCAGGGTTGTGGTGTTCCCTTGCCAGGTGCAGGGTTGTGGTGTTCCTCTTCCAGGTGCAGGGTTATTGTGTTCACCTGCCAGGTGCAGGGTTGTGGTGTTCCCCTGCCAGGTGCAGGGTTGTGGTGTTCCTCTGCCAGGTGCAGGGTTGTGGTGTTCCCCTGCCAGGTGCAGGGTTGTGGTGTTCCTCTTCCAGGTGCAGGGTTATTGTGTTCCCCTGCCAGGTGCAGGGTTGTGGTGTTCCCCTGCCAGGTGCAGGGTTGTGGTATTCCTCTGCCAGGTGCAGGGTTGTGGTGTTCCCCTGCCAGGTGCAGGGTTGTGGTGTTCCTCTGCCAGGTGCAGGGTTGTGGTGTTCCTCTGCCAGGTGCAGGGTTGTGGTGCTCCTCTGCCAGGTGCAGGGTTGTGGTGTTCTCCTACCAGGTGCAGGGTTGTGGTGTTCCTCTGCCGGGTGCAGGGTCGTGGTGTTTCCCTGCCAGATGCAGGGTTGTGGTGTTCCTCTTCCAGGTGCAGGGTTGTGGTGTTCCCCTGCCAGGTGCAGGGTTGTGGTGTTCCTCTTCCAGGTGCAGGTTTATGGTGTTCCCCTGCCAGGTGCAGGGTTATGGTGTTCCCCTGCCAGGTGCAGGGTTGTGGTGTTCCTGTTCCAGGTGTGGGGTTATGGTGTTCCTCTGCCAGGTGCAGGGTTGTGGTGTTCCTCTGCCAGGTGCAGGGTTGTGGTGTTCCTCTGCCAGGTGCAGGGTTGTGGTGTTCCCCAGCCAGTTGCAGGGTTATGGTGTTCCCTGCCAGATGCAGGGTTGTGGTGTTCCCCTGCCAGGTGCAGGGTTGTGTTCCTCTGCCAGGTGCAGGGTTGTGGTGTTCCTTTACCAGATGCAGGGTTGTGGTTTTCCCCTGCCAGGTGCAGGGTTGTGGTGTTCCCCTGCCAGATGCAGGGTTGTGGTGTTCCCCTGCCAGGTGTAAGGTTGTGGTGTTCCCTTGCCAGGTGCAGGGTTGTGGTGTTCCTCTGCCAGGTGCAGGGTTGTGGTGTTCCTCTACCAGGTGTTGGGTTGTGGTGTTCCCTTGCCAGGTGCAGGGTTGTGGTGTTCCTCTACTAGGTGCAGTGTTGTGGTGTTCCTCTACCAGGTGCAGGGTTGTGGTGTTCCTCTACCAGGTGCAGGGTTGTGGTGTTCCTCTACCAGGTACAGGGTTGTGGTTTCCCCCTGCCAGGTGTAGGGTTGTGGTGTTCCCTTGCCAGGTGCAGGGTTGTGGTGTTCCTCTTCCAGGTGCAGGGTTATGGTGTTCCCCTGCCAGGTGCAGGGTTGTGGTGTTCCACTGCCAGGTGCAGGGTTGTGGTGTTCCTCTGGTAGCTGCAGGGTTGTGGTGTTCCCCTGCCAGGTGCAGAGTTGTGGTGTTCGTCTGCCAGGTGCAGGGTTGTGGTGTTCCCCTGCCAGGTGCAGGGTTGTGGTGTTCCTCTGCCAGGTGCAGGATTGTGGTGTTCCTCTGCCAGGTGCAGGGTTGTGGTGTTCCTCTGCCAGGTGAAGGGTTGTGGTGTTCCCCTGCCAGGTGCAGGGTTGTGGTGTTCCTCTGCCAGGTGCATGGTTGTGGTGTTCCTCTGCCAAGTGCAGGGTTGTGGTGATCCTCTGCCAGGTGCAGGGTTGTGGTGTTCCCCTGCCAGGTGCAAGGTTGTGGTGTTCCTCTTCCAGGTGCAGGGTTATGGTGTTCCCCTGCCAGTTGCAGGGTTGTGGTGTTCCCCTGCCAGGTGCAGGGTTGTGGTATTCCTCTGCCAGGTGCAGGGTTGTGGTGTTCCCCTGCCAGGTGCAGGGTTGTGGTGTTCCTTTGCCAGGTGCAGGGTTGTGGTGTTTCCCTGCCAGGTGCAGGGTTGTGGTGTTCCCCTGCCAGGTGCAGGGTTGTGGTGTTCCCCTGCCAGGTGCAGGTTTGTGGTGTTCCTCTACCAGGTGCAGGGTTGTGGTGTTTCTCTGCCGGGTGCAGGGTTGTGGTGTTCCTCTGCCAGGTGCAGGGTTGTGGTGTTCCTGTACCAGGTGCAGGGTTGTGGTGTTCCCCTGCCAGGTGCAGGTTTGTGGTGTTCCTCTGCCAGGTGCAGGGTTGTGGTGTTCCCCTGCCAGGTGCAGGTTTGTGGTGTTCCTCTGCCAGGTGCAGGGTTGTGGTGTTCCCCTGCCAGGTGCAGGGTTGTGGTGTTCCCCTGCCAGTTGCAGGGTTATGGTGTTCCCTGCCAGATGCAGGGTTGTGGTGTTCCCCTGCCAGGTGCAGGGTTGTGTTCCTCTGCCAGGTGCAGGGATGTGGTGTTCCTTTACCAGATGCAGGGTTGTGGTGTTCCCCTGCCAGGTGCAGGGTTGTGGTGTTCCCCTGCCAGATGCAGGGTTGTGGTGTTCCCCTGCCAGGTGCAGGTTTGTGGTGTTCCTCTGCCAGGTGCAGGGTTGTGGTGTTCCTCTGCCAGGTGCAGGGTTGTGATGTTCCCCTGCCAGGTGCAGGGTTGTGATGTTCCCCTGCCAGGTGCAGGGTTGTGGTGTTCCCCTGCCAGATGCAGGGATGTGGTGTTCCCCTGCCAGGTGCAGGGTTGTGGTGTTCCTTTGACAGGTACAATGTTGTGGTGTTGCCCACTTCAGACATCAATTAAAATTACATGAAATTATAATGACAAGGCCTTTCCATTATCCTAAGTTCATGCATAAAATGAGTAGGTTGCATTTATTTTACATACGATTGTTTTCAATGTTTATATATATAATAGTAGCTTCGGTTACCATCTCTATATCAAGATTACATATCGAATATTTTACAAATATTTTTCATTAAATTTTAGTTTAGGTGCTTGTGGGTCCTTTATTAGTAGTATTTTATTTATTTATCTATTAATTGAAACATAATGTGACCTATTGTCTGACATATTGGTAATTCCTGCAGCTGTCATGATGCTGAGAGTGTGGCATCAGATGTGTCAGACCCAGCAGAAGTGAGCAGTGCCAGTGTCCGCCGCTACAACCAGCTTGGCAGTGGCAGTGTCGGTGGTGGCAGTGGCGTCAGTGGTGAGGCGTGTGATGGTTCCGACTGTGATATCAGCTCCACCTGTAACCTGGTGCCGCCAAGTGACTTGCTGACAGCATTACCCTGTGATAGTGTGTCTGATGTGGAGAAGAACCACATACAAGAATCCCTTCGCCAGGAAAGGGCCCAGCAGCAACAACAACAGCAGCAGCAGGAAGATGAAGCTGCCTTGAACCAGCTGTGCCAGGCTGAGCCCAGTGAGAGTCTTGGGTATTCTGGGTCAGATCTGCCTCACTCCTCCTTGGTCAAGCTGGAGGATATAATGAAGGAGTCCAAGACATCCAATGTAAATGTGTTGGTTAAGGACAACAACCCACCCAACAATGAGCTGCTCTTTGACTCGGAGAAGTATGCTAAGTATGAGAAAACACGCCTCAAGAACAGCCTAGACAACCTGTGCAAGTCTGGTGTGAAGCGAGTCAAGGAAGTCAACTTGCTGCAGGATTTACGGGGCTGCCGGCCAACATCATCACGGTCTGGGGAAGAACGTGACGATGGGGACGAGAGGGACAGACTCACTATAAACAAGCGAATGCGGCTGGATGAGAAGAACATCCAGTATGAGCTGGAGAAATCTCAGGGGTCCATTGTGGAGAGGACAGCAGACAGCACAAGTTCTACCTCAGGCACAGAGACTCACGCATCACCTCAGTCCCCCTCCAGACTGTCCCAGGAGCAGCGGCAGGCTGACCTTACCTGGCAGTCCTTCGTGGGGGAGGCAAAGAGCACAGTTGTCGACACCTTCTATGGACAGTTCAGGAGCTCGGTGAGTGCAAGGGTTTGTGTATTTACCTATTTGTAGTGTAAAGGGCCGGAGCTATATTCACTTGGTCCCATCTCCATATCTGTAATTGTCCAGTCTTTCCTGAACCCAGTAGCAGTGATGGGGCAAATTTGTGGCTTTATCGCAGACCAATGATGGGCCAAATTTTTGGCTTGACATAAACTCCCCAAAATAGAGGATGCATAAACTGATAACAAATGCATTGATATATATTACACAGTCGTCCCTCAATTAGTACGGTTTTGGTTTAATACGGATTGTCATGGAGATTTTTTTAGGATTTTAAAATTTCCTGCTCGTTACACCAAGTAGCCATGGCATGAGTGGCAACACTGTTCTACCAGACTGCCACCCATGCGCATCTCCTCAGTCCATATGTGTGCACAACTTCAGGAACACTTGTTTTGCCAGATTGAAACCTATGTGCTTTCCCTAAGTTCGTGTGTGTGCACAACCTGAGCTACGCTTCTCCATTACCACATAACATGAACATGGGACCCAAGAGACAAGCCAAAACACTTGCTGAAAGCACTCCAAAGTGTTCGAGAAAGGTATTCACCTTGCAGAAGAATTCATATTTAGGAGAAGTTATGTTCTGGTATGAGTTCAGTTGTGGTAGGGAGAGCATACCACGTGAATCCGGGTCCCGCCTGGCTCAGCTCCTACTCGCCGGCCAAATTTGCCAGTTATACATTTTCATCTGTAGTGTTACCACACTTGGCAACGGAGCCATCCTGGCAGCGCTCCCTGATTGATTGATAGTTTATTGTTGCAGGGTACAGCGAGCGAGGCTTGTCATACACTTACACTCTCACCTACTCTTTACCACAGTTTCTATTGCTCTCTAAATCATATTATACCATACTTGAAATAAGATATACGAAATGGTAATTATGGAGATTGACTCCGCACCTCCAAAATACAACATTACGCCTCCATATTATATAATTAAGGGATTTAAACTACTCCAACTGAACTTAAAATAACCTGACCTCTAATGTGGGGGGCTTTGCCCCCCTCGACACTGCACTGTGACTGCAGCAGAAAATGCATAACTGGCGACTTGGGCCTGCAGGTAACAGCTGAGCCAGGCGGGACCCGGATCCTGTAGGAGTGCCCAGGTGTGTTTCCAGGGGGGGGGGCACTAATTTTATACGGATTTTCGAATAGTACGGAGGTCCTGGGTCCCTAACCCCCGTACTATTTGAGGGACAACTGTATAATTATCATTTGCCTGTCAGTCAGTCAGTGTGTCTCAGTGAGCATTTAAAGTACTGAGAAAAATCACTTGTCTAGTTACATACTTTTCATTATATTACAATAACTTATTTCCTTATGCACGGCAGGCATGGTGAATGATATTACTAAATTACTGTACTAAGCAAGTTGAAATAGGTATATAACTTTTCTTGGTTGTATTATAAAGTAATATGTTGATTTTTTTTCTAGTTTCAAAGTTGAAGTTTTTTTTATTTTATTTTTTTATTTTTTGTCTTCGCCTGTGGTGCCGGTAGGCTTGTTTGGAGGGGCCTGATGGTATGGCCCAGCCCATTGTGGTGCAGGCAAGTGTTGATAGTGGCACCGTCTTGCATTGGCTCATGCTGCCCTCCCGGAGCTCATCTTTAATCCTAGAATCTAGAGTCCAGGTTGATAGGTGGTGTTCTGGACAGCATGTGGGTAGTCTTAAGCTACTCAGCGGCGGCTGAAAAATCCCAGCTTGGTGTCACCGGGCGGGGCACGAACCTGCCGGTACTTCAGTTCATATCATAATTATATATATATATATATATATATATATATATATATATATATATATATATATATATATATATAGATATATATATATATATATATATATATATATATATATATATATATATATATATATATATATATCAATTTGAATTACCTAATATACATTTGCATAGGGACTTGTTTGAGATAAATGCTGTGGAAAGGTATCAGAGTTTTGGTAACATCACCATCCTTACATTAACCTTATTAACCCTTTCTTTACGCGTGGGATGGGACACGACTATCCCCTCAGGCGCAGTCAGGCAACCCAATGGGGGGTCTCTTAACCTCTGTATCTCAAAAACTATTCATCACAACTAAAAACCAAAAACACCATTGGGAAGAGGAGGCCCAGGTCTACAGGAGTCGGTTATGTATGCCTCTCCTGCGAATGTACATGCACATTCAGGGAGTGTTGAATGTTAACACTTACGTCGGTGCGTGCGGGATGATCAGCCATATTGAGAGAAGTGCGGATATCTCTCCTTCAGATTCTGGGAAGGGAGTATTGCCAACTGCAATATTTACAACTATTTGGTCAAAGAATCAGTCAGTTGATAGGTGAAGCTATGCGAAAATGCCGCTATATTGGACAAGAACGTCCACCAGTTACTCGTACGTAGATTAGCCGCGCTGGGCTGATATGATTTTCCACCAAATTTAGTGAAAAACTCACTCAATTGGCAATCCTGTGTTGTGAAAAATAGTGTTGGAACACTCATACGCGGGAGATTTGAGTGCGGCTGGAGCTCGCAGCGAGCGTTTAGCACCACCAGCAAATACGCCTAACGCTCGCTGCGAGCGTTTAGCAATGAAAGGGTTAATATTGTGTTATGTACAGTCACGCTGCGAAGTGTTGAGACCGCTTTCATAATCTTTCGGACATGAAGCTGAGGCTGGCGACATCTGGCAAGTACCCTCAGGGAAACATTCTCTTCCGACTTTTATAAAACTACTTAATTTTAAACTCTTTAGATTTGCACACACCTAATGAATGTCAGTGATTCCCTTAAATGCAATGAAAACTTAATAGTGTACTCTATGTGAATGTGGCAAAGAAAAACGTATTGGAATGACAGGCTCTGTAGCCATGGACATTCATTTACAGAGTCGCTGGGGCAGAGTGGAGGTCACTTCACTATTCGTACCTACAAGTTATAAATAATATTATCTTGATCAGATGTATATAATTAACTCGAGAGTGATGAATTAAAGAAAGTGGTAGTTTAACCGTGCAGCGCTGACCAAGCGTCGTCTCTCTTCTACCAAGCAGTAGGCTACAGTATGCGCGGAAAGTTTTGTCGCCAAAAGGTCGTTTGTTTTCGCGGAAAATGAAGGAGGCTCGTAACTCCATTCCTTGGTGAGCAAGACTGTCTGATGCTTTTATGCCACTAACTGGCAACCCCTACACGCTCTACTGCCCAGGCACCCAGTAGCCGCCTGACTGCGATAGAGAGAGAACATATGTTTGCTTGATGCCCCAGTCGTAGTCAAATTTGAGCCTTTATTTTGCTTCCTTCCACCCTCTGAACTTTCCCAAAATGGTCACTAGCAAGGATAAACATAATGAGGTGATAACCTAACACACAGCTGGCCATGATCTCCCATTCATAGCAAATCAAACAGGAGTTCAGCTGAGGACAGTCCAGCGCTTGGTAAGAAGGTTCAAGGACGCTAGGAAGGCTGCTGCACTCGCCTCACTTCCCAAGTCTGGAAGGCCTCGTAAGACGACCTTGAGGACCTGTGCACTTATTTCCCGGCAAGTTTTAAAGGATCCACAGCTGACAGCACGGGAAATAAAGGCAAAAAACCCACAGTTACTGGGAGATGTGTCTCTGGGGAGTGTGCAGCAGCTGCTTCATGATGACCTGGGATACAAGAGTTACCGACCGTGCCCGCAAAAAATCGATGTTAAATGCACTACAGAAGGACAAGAGAATCAAGTTTTGCAAAAAATACTTAGCATGGAATGAGGAGCAGTAGAAAACTGTGTTATGGAGTGATGAGGCAACTTTTATTGTCATTGGAATGCCTTCATCACGTGTGTACCGCAGGCCAGGTAGCGACCCACTGGATCCTAAGTTCACCTGTTAAGTTTGTCAAGCACCCAGCATCACTTATGGTTTGGGGCTGCTTTACCTATCATGGAGTTGGTGAATTGGTGATTCTTCCTACTAATGAAAAGGTGAACCTAAACAATTATTTAGAGGTTCTGAGTGATGTGTTGTGTGATTCTTTTGAAAAAACAAAGGCAATAGTGTTCATGCAGGATTCGGCCCCTGCACATGTTGCAAAGTCTGTTACACAGTGGTTAACAGATTGTGAGGTTCCCTTTTTCCTGATTGGCCTGGGAACAGCCAAGATATCAATCCAATAGAAAATTTATGGTCGCACATGAAGAAACAGCTGCGTGACATGGACATGTCATCTGTGCCTAAACTTGAGGATACAGTCAAGCAGGTGTGGGCCAACTTTTCACCATCTTATCTGCAAAACCTTGCATCCAGTGTCTCTAAATGCCTTAATGAGATCGTAAAGAGAAAGGGGAATGCCAGTAAATACTAATAAGATCAATATTGCATGTGTGGTTGCAACCTTTCCCCCTACTAACAATAAACAATTTTTTTTCAGGCGGTGACAAAACTTTCCCCATATACTGTATATCGCGTTGTCTATCATGTGTCTCGTGCAACTTTGAATTATATGTCTGGCCACTTGTCGATACTTCTCTTCGGATTTTACCGTTAATTAAAACTATAGAATTGATTTTGTGATTTTTTTTTTTTTTTTTTTTTTTTTTTTTTTTTCCAGAATCTCGCTGATTTCACACACACACGATTTATGTAGCCATGAATGAGTGTCATTTCCGATGACGTCATCATCAAATGGGAGTTCATTATGTAGTATTTATTTTGCATTTCATCAAATGAAGTGCAGCTAATTATTTTTTCCATTTATTTTATGATATAGGGTTTATCACTACATTGAAAGAAAGAGCAATATATTTGTGCAGTCATATATATATATATATATATATATATATATATATATATATATATATATATATATATATATATATATATATATATATATATATATATATATATATATACAGAGTGAAAGTTTTTCCCTTATAATGATATATTAAGCAGCTCTGCCGAAAGTTTGATACAGTTTTTGTTCAAGACATTAAAAGAATCAAATACGTTCTATGTTAAGACTAAGTACATATATATATATATATATATATATATATATATATATATATATATATATATATATATATATATATATATATATATATATATATATATATATATATATATATATATATATATATATATATATATATATATATATATATATATATATATATATATATATATATATATATATATATATATATATATATATATATATATATATATATATATATATATATATATATATATATTTTTTTTTACAGCAAAGGAGACAGTTCAAGGGCACACAAAAGCAAACATTAATAAAAAAGCCCGCTACTCACTGCTCCTAAAAGATTCCAAAGAGGTGGCGAAGATAGGTCAGTTTCGGGAGGAGAGGTGTCCTGATACCCTCCTCTTGAAAGAGTATAAGTCGTAGGCAGGAGGAAATACAGATGAAGGAAGATTGTTCCAGAGTTTACCAGCGTTAGGGATGAAAGAGTGAAGATGCTGGTTAACTCTTGCATAAGGGGTTTGGACAGTATAGGGATGAGCATGAGTAGAAAGTCGAGTGCAGCGAGGCCATGGAGGGGGGCATGCAGTTAGCAAGTTCAGAAGAGCAGTCAGCGTGGAAATATCGATAGAAGATAGAAAGAGAGGCAACATTGCGGCGGAATTTAAGAGGTAGAAGACTATCAGTATGAGGAGGAGAGCTGATGAGACGAAGAGCCTTAGCCTCCACTCTGTCCAGAAGAGCTGTGTGAGTGGAGCCCCCCCACACATGAAATGCATACTCCATACGAGGGCAGACATATATATATATATATATATATATATATATATATATATATATATATATATATATATATATATATATATATATATATATATATATACTTAGTCTTAACATAGAATGTATTTGACTCTTTTAATGTCTTGAACAAAAACTGTATCAAATTTTCGGCAGAGCTGCTTAATATATCGTTATAAGGTAAAAACTTCCACTTTGTTGAATTTATTTCCTTTATCAATATCATATTTTGTGTATCTATAACAAAATTGCTCCTAAACATCCCTTCCCTTCGAATAATATTATGTATTATTTGAATGAAAGTCATTGCAAACTGTCTCAACACTTCGTAGCGCAACTGTACATTATCTTATAAAAGAGGTGAAAAAATTTACTAATCGGCCCCGATTAATCGGTCAAAAGGCCGATTACTGATTACTTACTGATCAATCGGTGCAACCCTAATCACTACATCTTCCCATAATCTGTTCCATGCATCTACTGTGCTATATGGACAGTTGTATTTCTCGACATTTAAGCACCTTCCTTTCATCAACTTCATAATGTCCTCTTAGTTGTCTTGCTCCTTGCACTCTTGTAAGTACAGATCCTCGCTATCTATCTCTTCGAGACCATAAATTTGTATATGGTAATTAAATTTCCTTTTACTCTTTCTTCCAAATGGTTCAAATTAATTTTCTGCAATCTGTCTTCATAAGTGAAATTTAGTTGTGGAACCAATTTTGTTGTTATTCTTTGTATTCTTTTCTAATTTCCTTATGTTTTTTATGTGGTTGCCATAATACTTCTGCATATTCCAATTTTAGTCTGATCAATGAAGTAATTATCCTACTTATCCATGCAGTGGAGTGCTACTCTTATATTTCTTAGTAACTCATTTGTTCCTTCAAATATTTTGTTGATTTGACTTTCAGGTGATAAATTTTCTTGTTTGACAACCCCTAATTCTTTCTCCTTTCTCTCTTACATTATTAGTTTATCTCCCAATTTATATAATAGTCCTGTGGCTCTTAATTCACTTCCTAATTTCCAGCACATGACACTTTTTTGAAATTGAACTATTTCAATTTTTTTTATCCATCTGTAAATTTTATCTAGACCAGAAAAGGAGTCAGAGGGGGGATGAGTAGGAGGAATATGCCCAGAATCGTCCAGAGTGGAGTTGTTTAAGAAAGTTTGAGAGAAGAGTTCAGCCTTAGAGATAGATGAGACAGTGGTGCTGCCATCAGGGTTAAGGAGAGGAGGAAAAGATGAAGAAGTGAAATTGGTGGAGATATATTTGACTAGGTGCCAGAAGTCACAGGAAGAATTAGAAAAAGCAAGGTTTTGACATTTTCTAGGGGGGCTTCGTGGTGCAGTGGTTAGCACACATGGCTCAACCAAGAGAGCCTGGGTTCAATTCCCGGGCGGAGTGAAAAAATTTGGGTGGCCTTCCCGATACCCTACGCCCCTGTCCACCCAGCAGTGAATGGGTACCAGGTGTTAATCGGGGGTTGTGTCCCGTCTCCTGGGATCTGTTCCCTTCTCCTATAATTCCTTCCCCTTCTGTCTCTCTCCGGCATATGACCACAGATGTTGTGCTGACTAAACGAAACTTTCCAACTTTTTTGACATTTTCTATTTATGAAAGATGTTTTGTTAAGTCGAAGAATAGACTTGGCACAATTCCGGGCTGGAATATAAAAATCATGATTAGCAGGAGTGCGAAGGCTCTGGTACCTTTAGTGAGCTGCCTCTCTATCTTTGATAGCACGAGAACAAGCATGATTAAACCAAGGCTTTTTAGCATGAGGAGTAGAGAAAGTATGTGGAATGTATGCCTCCATTCCAGAGACAATCACCTCTGTAATGCACTGGGCACACACAGAGGGGTCTCTATCCTGGAAGCAGTAGTCATTCCACAGGAAACTGGAAAAGTACATCCTCAGGTAGTCTCACCGAGCTGAACCAAAATGCCAGAAACATCACCTCTTCGGTGGGTCCAGAGGCTGTACTGGAGCGATAGGACAGGATACAGAAATAAGGTTGTGATCGGAGGAGCCCAACGGAGAGAACAGTTTGACAGAGTAAGCAGAAGGGTTAGAGGTAAGGAAGAGGTCTAGTATGTTGGGCCTGTCTCCAAGACGGTCGGGAATACATGTAGGGTGCTGAACCAACTGCTCTAGGTCGTTGAGGAGAGCAAAGTTGTAGGCTTGTTCACCAGGCTGGTCAGTGAAAGAGGATGAAACTTACATAGTTCCTTGAAATAACGGGAGAATTAAGGGGAGAGGGGAGAAGGGAGGCTGCCAAATGTGTGTGTTTGTGTGTGTGTGTGTGTGTGTATGTGTGTGTGTGTTTTACTTATTTTAATAATGAGTAAATTGTTTCAGATTAATGATAATCTGTTTGCCTTTGTTATTGATTTATACTATTGCTCTTGCAGTTGGTATGCTCAGTTTGTGGACACACGTCTGTCAAGTATGACCCTTTTGGAACACTTTCTGTGCCTCTTCCATATGCTAATCAAATTCAGATAAGTGAGTATATGTTTAACTGCCCACTGTTTATAGTTAGTTCGGTAATCTAAGTAAACTTTGCTGTGTTACAATACTTATATGTAAAACTTCTGCCCCAAGCTTATATTCACTATCCTTGCAGGTGAACTGGAAGTTTATGGAATGATCTAATAGAACTGTTATCTAAATAATCAATATCACCAGCTCTCAAGCAGTAATGTTAAATAATATGAATTCAGGAATGCCTGCCAGTTCCTAATTTCTTTTGTGGTGGGTGTTGCAGCGGTGACCTATGTCTCGAGTAGTGGGAGTCCCCCCACACGGTATCTCATCACCCTGTGTAAGGTGTCCTATGTGAGCGACCTGAAGGCTTCCCTGTGTAAGATGGCTGCTCTTGACTCCCCAGAACACTTGGTGGTGGCAGAAGTGTTTGACAATCACATTGCGCGGATTGTGGTAAGACTTCCTTTTCCTCGCCCTCCCCTCACCTTGACAGTCTAGTAAAGATGAAGGTTTTAGTTATTGAGCATAGTAACTGTTGGTTATTTTCACTTAGTTTATCATCATTATTGCTACCACCTCATTTCATCTATAAAAAAAAAAAAAAAGCAAGATGAGGGGAATGAAATGATAATTATGTTGGGAACATTTGCATTAGTAGCTTAGTAACAAGTGCTTAAACATATAATGACCTAAGATGAGGCCCAGCGGTTAAACTGTGTCCCGTTGCAGGAGGATGGATACATGACCAAGTTCCTCAACTACAACCTGCGCAGCATATACACCTTCCACTTGCCACCGCCACCGCCCAGTATTGAGGAAGAGGTTCCTCAGGCTGCTCCTCCTCCAGTTTCAGATAAGGTAACTCTCATTGAGACTGCTGTTAATCTCACTCCAAGAGTTTTCGTTTGTGGTGGAGTTGAATGTGCAGTGAAGGTTTATGTTTGATAATTATATAATGCCCTGGAGCTGTTTGTGTGAGGTGCAGGCACTTAGTCAAATATACAATGTTGTAATGTGGGGTAGAAGTATGTTTTGAAGATGCCCTGGGGAGGCATGTTTTAGAGTTGTTTACTTACACTGAGGGTGTGTGGTGGCTGCATATCATATGTTCTTAAACATGTCAAAGTGCATGGTTGTAGATGCTCTATTGTGTAATGTATTAATGAGGTGCTTACTGAAAGATGTCTTGTGGTGTGGTGGATGTGGTTACTTATAAGATGGTATGTGGCGGTGGTACTGCTACGGCGTTTGCTTGAAGATATCCAGTGGTGTTGTGAATGTGCTTGCTTAAAAGGTGGTGTGTGGTGGTGGTATGGGTGTGGCACTGTGGATGGGGTGTGGTGATGTGTGGCAGAGATACAGACTCAAAGCACACACAGTGGTGGTGGTGTGACAAGCTGTTGCAACCTTCCAGGTGCTGAATGTTGGCCCAGAAAAGGGAAGCTGCAGAAGTGGGCAGGAGGCAAGTGGGGGTGAGAGTGGCCGTGCTGGAGGGAACCATTGGAGATCGTGCACAATCTGTCTAGAGGAGATGTGTCAGACAGAGCTGAAGACCCACCACACCTGTGAGGCCTGCCTGCTGTGTGATGGCTGCATTGAGGTGGGTGTCACAGAGTGGGTGTGGGTAATCACTGTATTCAATTGGTGCAGGCTGCTCTCTAGGCTGTCAGCTTTTGGTAAAAGTAGTATTACAAGTGTGATCTGGAAACTCATTCTGGAAGAATTTTCCCTAATTATTAACTAATAATTTTGCTATATTTACAGATGTCAATAAATCACTGAATTTCTTTGAACATTAACATCTCATATATTTTGTACGGCAGTTAGAATTTTTCATATGCATTGGTTGTGTGAAGGTGCTTGAGCTGGACAAGTTAGTTTCCCTGACTTTTTCCTCCTCTCCTTCTCAGATGTCCTGCAAGCACCAGGGTGGTGGAGAAAGCCTTTCTTGCCCAGTGTGTCAGGCCTCACTCTCCCCAGGAGACCTCATACCTGTGGAGAGAAGAAAGATAGAGAAGCCCAAAGCTAGGTACAAAGTAGTTCTTGAAAGACACTTGTTTCTCTTCTGGTCCCTCTTGATAGTATAGTATGGAGTTTCTCTTCTGGTCCCTCTTGATAGTATAGTATGGAGTATGCATGTCATGTGTGGGGGGGCTCCACTCGCACAGTTCTCTTGGAGAGAGTGGAGTCTAAGGCTCTTCGTCTCATCAGCTCCCCTCTTCTTACTGACAGTCTTCTACCTCTTAAATTCTGCTGCCATGTTGCATCTCTTTCTATCTTTTATTGATATTTTCATGCTGACTGCTCTTCTGAACTTGCTAACTGCATGCCTCCCCCCCTCCCGCGGCCCCACTACACTACGTTCTACTCTAGCTCATCCCTTTACTGTCCAAACCCCTTATGCAAGAGTTAACCAGCATCTCCATTCTTTCATCCCTTTCACTGGTAAACTCTGGAACAGCCTTCCTTCGTCTGTATTTCCTCCTGCCCATGACTTAACTTCTTTCAAAAGGAGTGTATCAAGACATCTCTCCATCTGATATTGACCTCTCTTTTGGCCACTCTACTTTTTGCTTTTTGGAGCAATGATTATCAGGCTTTTTTTCTACACTTTCTTTTTGTCGCCCTAGAGTTGTTTCCTAAGCTTTAAAAAAAAATTAGCTGAAGGATTCTTAAATATATTTATTAAAATACTGTACAGTGTCTCCAGGAGGTTCTTATTCTCTCCTAGAATACTGCGCGTTCCTTTGGTCTTCCGTATGGATCAGGAGAGTGACAATAACAACAAAAGGTGCATGCAACTTCTGGGTCATCCTGCTCTTCTGGCCCTCCCCTCCCGCCTTAGTCCAGCCACTCTCACGCAAACACTCGCGCCAAGAATACCTCCTGGCACCAGTTACTCTCTGCTGTTTGTTGATGGAAGGGTATGTGGCTGTGTGGTATATACTGATGTACGGAAAGGATTTAGCAGCATGATTTGATACAAATCTGAAATAAACTTGAAGAATGGTAGTGCCACTGTAAAGTACAAAACAGACAGGCTTTCATTAGGGCAGTAGTGGTAGGTAATATTAAACAATTTTATGGTATGTCTTGAACAAACAATAAAGATTGTTAGAGAGAAATGGGATAAACTTGTTCCTCTCCTAGTTATAATCATGATATATAAACATATTTGTTTTCACTTAGGGGTACAACTGCTCCCGGTGCCTGTTCTCCTCCCACTGTCGAGGGTGTGAGGTGCTGGGAGGGGAGGAGGTAGTGCTACAGGCTGGAGACACCCTGTGTGTGCGGTTCACTGCCCTATCCCCTGAACACCACCAAGCACTTGCCTCTACCACTGACCACCCCTCTCTCAATGACCTCAGGCAGAATGTTCCACTCACACTTTATGACTGTCTCAGAGCTTTCACACAGAGGTAAGCAAAAGAAATAAAGATTTCTTAAACTCAAATCAACAAACACCATTTGGTTTATCATTAACACTTATTATAAGTGCATGTAGAGTGTTTGTGTCAGGGTTATGAAATATACTTGAATTTTATATCAATCTCTCCTTTTTTGTTTGTTTTCGGTTGAGCCCCTCCATTATGAGTTGTAATATTGGTGATGGTGATATCCTATATTCTGTTTGTTTATAGTGAGACCTTGGAAGAAGCAGACTCTTGGTTCTGCCCAGTGTGTGACCGTAAGCAGCAAGCAACTAAGACAATATCAGTGTGGCGCTACCCTCCCTACCTCATCTTGCATCTGGAGAGGTGAGGAAGCCTACCACATCACTAGCTTGGAACTGAAATATTTAACCCTTTCCATCCGTGACACAGACATCGGTGTCACTGTATGGAAAGGGTCAAGAGGAAATGGAAGAGGATTAATCCTCTTCTAAACCTCTCATTCCTCCTCTAAATTCCTCTTAATCCTCCTCCATTTCCTCTTAAGAGGTTTAGAAGAGGATTAAGAGGAAATGGAAGAGGATTAAGAGGTTTAGAAGAGGACTAACCCTTTCCATACAGTGACGCCGTCAGATGCTCGTTGGACGCCGACGTTAGCGTCGCCGGAGTGAAGGGGTTAATACTTAGTTTTTTATTTTATTTTTATTACAGTAACTTCTCTACATATTTTGAAAATTCCATACCTGTCTGCATGTGTCGGGTTTGTTTTCACAATGACAGCTCTCTATTAAGCCTCCAGAAATGTTTTTTTTGGGAGGTGGGTGGGGGTGGGGGGCTGCACGCAGGGAATATGAAACTCGGGCAGGGATGTCTTTCCCGACCTATGACATGCTGGCTGCATAGGGAATAATGAATCCCCATCCCGTGACTAATGTTAGTTTTTACATTGCAGGTTTTTGTTCCATGGGACAATGAGCACAAAACTGGATGACAAGGTGATTTTCCCCCTGGACGGGCTGGACCTGTCAGACTATGTAGCTGGGGAAACTAACATCAATCAGCTGTATAACCTGTATGCCTGTGTCTGTCACATGGGAGGTGAGTCTTCAGTATAAAGTGGTGTCTGTCTATCAATCATTACCTTGTTACCTAGTTTGCCGCTATGGATGGGAGTCAATAAACAAGAAGTCAGGAAAGGAAAAATTGCTCTGAAATAGTCACAGTAAATTTATTTGTCCTCTATCTACATACTGCAATTGCAGAGCCATAACGTGTTCATACAGATATGCAGATCTTTTAGCAGATATGTTCTTTAGATTAAATATGTAGTGAGTAGTTACCCTCAGGTTGACATATAGTAGTAGACTTTGCTATTAGAGGATAGATAGAGTTAGAGGCATGTATGGTCCTTGCCCCTGTTGGCAAGTTTAGGCTGATGAGTGTGTGAGAATGAATTATACCTCTGTAACCATACTTCCCTTGATATCCCCTTCCAGTGGCCCAGGCAGGTCACTACACAGCCTTTGCCCGAAGCCCCGTCACAGGGGAGTGGCACTACTTCAATGATGACTCGGTGACAAGACAGAAGCCACGAGAAGAAGAATACTCCACATCTTACCTCCTCTTTTACCACAGACAAGGTACAGTGTCTCATTACTCTGTCTGTTGGTTGGAGGGGGTCAGTAATCACAATTTATTTGTAGTGAATAAAAATTTAAGTAATAAAATAGAATGTCATGTGTCCCTGGATTGTTATTCTTATGTATATGGAGCAGATGTTTGTCATTAGCCATTTTGAGGTCAGTGATGTTGGATTAACTTATTCTTTTGATTTGTCAATTTGTCATTTAGTGGTCAGTGATGTTGGTTTACTTTAATCTTTAGATATGTCTATTAAATTTTCTGATGTTTAAAAAGCCATCCACCCACACACTTACCTTTCCCATTTCTTCAGGCACAAATTTTGACCTTCACCTGCCTCAACATTTTGCCTTTGTGGAGAGCAGTTTGCCCAAAACTACCCCGAGGGAGGAGGAGGAGGGAGATGTTGGGTGCAGCAGCCAGGCCAGCCCCAGGGATTTTATTGGCCCCATGCCAGCCCCAGATGATGTAGCGGCTCAGGGAGCGGATGAGGGGCAGGTACAAGCACCAGTGTTCCAGATTAACAAAATAATTGACAACCTAAGTGAAGACTGTGAGGAGAAGGACAACACAATGGAGGAGTGAAGGCGTCTTCCTCAAACTAGTGAATGGTGTTGCCACATGCTATGGGTGTGATATTGGTAGTTGTGGTGTGAGGTGGACTGTTGTTGCATCATGCCAGCATATAGTGAAATTCCATTTTATTATTCTCACTGTGTCTGAGTGTGGCTTCTAATGGCCTTGCTGGTAAAAGGAAGACATTCACATGTGTTTCCTCTCTGAAACAAGGTGCTGCACAGACCTTAGGAGAAACCTGATTGATAGTAGAGAAGTTGCTCAGTTGCCCGTCACCATGGGGGACAAAGTTGAGGTGTAAGAGGATTGTTCTTGATCTGCCAGGGGTGGTGGAGGGCTTGCACATCAGGTTGGTTTTTGACTTTCAGCAAATCCTGTTAATGGTAAAGAGTTTTCCTTCTGATTTGTTTTCATTACATGTAATCCTGTTTGGTGCTCTCAGTTGGCTCCAATGATGTCAAATTCAGCCTTGCTTTGGCTGCCTCAGACCTGCTGTATACCTCCTATACCCTTTTCGAAAAGAGTGGGAGATATTTGTCCCAAAAATAGTGAAGGTTGAATCCTTTGATCATAGAAATGGGCCAAAGTCCAATCATTATGCTCTTCAGGCTCCATCAGTCACCTTACGGAATCCTGTAATGAACACCACTGAGTGCCGGGGATCGAACCTTACGTGAACCACAGTACAGGAGGAAAGGCCAAGCAGGCAGCAATGTTGGGTAAGGCTGCCCAATACCACAACTACCTTCACAATTAAACCTCTGAGGAAAAAGCTGAATCAAGAAGGGACCTTTCACTCTCCTAGATCTTCATTCCTCACCACCAGGAGAAATAAGACTGAAGCTCATAACTCAAAAGACCAAGTCCCTTTGTACTCTGAATAGTTTGTCTTGAGTTTGGCCTACACATCATCCTTGCACCAAAGTAGGTTCTTGTAAATATTCATTACAGGACATCATTATTCACCACTTGCATGATGCGGAGCCTCACATATTCCAACAGTACAGGAGTGAGAGACCAAGATGTTGATTTCACCTTATCTGCCGTTCCCCCAAAACAATGTTATGAAACCTTGGTATTGTTAGGCTTTATGCCTCTCCATAGCCCAGCAAAACTTTGGATGCATGGTTGTGAACACTGTGAGGGTATGTGGTGTGTCATTAGTTGTATGGCCCACTGGACTGGGCAACCTCTACTCCTCTGGCTGATGATTTCTGTCTCTAGTCTGGATCCCTCACCCTGCTTGGTCTGAGGGATGGGGTTATATCACAGAACTCAAGATGTAGGATAATGACATAGGAGCATGGCAGAGTCATGCCTATGTGCTACTGTTAAGCAGGAGGGGGAGTTTGTTTCAAAACCAAGGTCATAGAGCCTTGATACTTGGCCCAGTGCCTGCCCAGGGCCCAGTAAGATTAAGTAGTCATTTTGTAGTTGTGTGAATGTAAGTGTGACTGGCTGTGTTTCCCATTTTATTGGGTGATTAATTTTGTCTTTCACTGTCATACTCTTCTTGAATTAAGACCTTGTCATGTGGGAAGTGAAGTGATGGTGAAGTGGATTATCAAGGATGGTGTTTCCCAATTACTCTTATTATATTAGGGTTTACTACATGAATGTAAACTGAGTTCTGTCACAAACGGAATGTATACATATATTTATCTTGAACAATTTACTTTTTTTCACGTTTTATGAGTTTAGGGTCTCCATTTTTGTTGTTCCCTGTCATGGGCACCTTAGGTAGAGAATGTGAGCATTGAGGGGACACTGCTAGGCATATTAGGTTGGTCTGGACCACAGGCATGAAGTGACTGGTGGTCCAGAGAGGGTGAGTTTGTTCCTCTTCTGTGATAATGGGAGAACATAAGTACATCACCAGTTTGTGAAGTATTAGTTGTGTGGAGCCAGGTGAAGCTTCTACATGGCAATACTGCATCTGTATCCATAGAAGCAATGTGTAGGGATTTACTTGTCTAGTTGTGCATTCACAGTCATCAGACATATGCTAATGACACACACCAGTTAGTAGGAAAAATAAATTTCCATTTTGTTTTTAATGAAGCAAGTTTTCTGCCCTGTTCTGTACTCTTGTCTTTCACTTTGGTATTGTGGAGCTTTAATTATTTACTGAGGTAGTGCGACTCAAGTATAAATTAGGCTTAACGTGTTGGTTGGCACGTGGTGGTGTGGGGAAGGAGTGCAGGTTAGCTGGATGAAGCCCTGCCACAGCACTGCTGCTGAAGCCTTCTCATTATGGTCACTGCTAAATGATGCTGTCAACAATACCCTCAGTGAACTGCATTTGGTTCAAGAAAAGTACTCAGTGGGAGAAGTTTGTGCAATATAATCACTAGATGAAAGTATCCATGTTCAATCTCTGCTGAAATGTAATATATATTTTTATTTTTATGAAAAATTGAAGCCTTTGTGGTTTAATGTGCATAATAATTATTTATGTTTTTGACTTAAAAGTGTTTGAATATGTTGCAGGAAGTTGATGCTTTGGATGTTTTAACAATTTTTTATTGAAGTTTCACAAATACATTAGTCACTGTAGAACATTTTCACCCATCGTCCTTCACTGCAACATGTAAGTAGCCATTACCGTAGCCCTAGTCTTTTTCTTGTAACGTTGGATCTGACCAGTCACGAGACAGGACACAACTCATGGGACTGACTGATGGAGTGACGGTCTCATGGAGGTGTGTCTTCCTCCTCACCTGTGCACCTGCGGCACAGTCATCTCAGGGAATGTGTACCCTAAGCTGCCTCTCTTCCACCACAGACACTGCATCCTGTACATACTAGGCCAGCACCCCTCCCCCTCACCACCACCCAGCAAGGTCACTAGTGTTGTATAGTGTAGCACCTTAGTTCCCCCCCATAGTACAAACTTTGATTGACTCATTTCTTGTCTCGTCTTTTTGTTCTATGGTCTAAGCCAGTTGATTATCACGACAGCCTTCCCTCCTTCTCTGCTTCCCAGCCTTGATGCGGCTCTGTTGTGTGTACCTCATGCAGTGTCTCCATGCAGTTCATGTTAGCCAGTGCTTCTTGGATCGCGCTCTGAGGCATTGGCGTCCTTGAAGGCTTTCGGAGCAACCTTTGTGTCGCTTTTGTGTTGTAGTAAGTGATGTTAATACTACTGCTACTACTACTACTACTACTACTACTACTGCTACTATCATATTTATTTTGTACAGTGAGAAATGGCCGCTCATTAATTTACAGCTTTGATGATTGTAAATACTGTTTTACTACTATATTTACACTTACTGCGAAACACAATTTTTACTAGTTGTGAATCATTTAGGATCTTGTGTTAGGCATCTGGTTATTATAGAAAAGTTTAAAGAAGTTTGTCAGTGTATGAGTGTTTTGTACTTATATGCTTGACAGGATGTTTAATGTACTGATGTGATGACAGGTTGCCAAGTATAACTGTCAGGAAACCCCTTTCCAAATACACATTTCTGCTGATAAAAAAGAACAGACTATTACTTGTATCTCAGCAAACATAAGAAAGTATGTGTGTGTGTGTGTGTGTATGAGAGAGAGAGAGAGAGAGAGAGAGAGAGAGAGAGAGAGAGAGAGAGAGAGATTGTGCAGACTGGCTACTGCCATTTTTTTTCTTTTTTTCAGTAAGAGGAAATTGGCCAAGGGCCAAATGGACCGTATTGGCTATACAGGCAGCGCCACATGTGACCACTTAACTCCAAGCTGAATTTTCCATCGAGCAAGTTATAGACTAGAGTGTGTCTGAGGCTGTCTCAGGGATACACGGCCAGGATACCACCGTCGCCCCAAGCCGATGATTACACACACTTCACTCCCACCCGATTTCATTTTTTTTTTTTTTTTTTTTCCATATCAAATAGTAGAGTTAGGAAATCGGGTAGGAGTAAAGTGTGTGTAGTCATTGGCTTGGAGCGGTGGCGGCACCAAGGCCTTGTATCATATGGAGGCAGCCTTAGACGCACTCTAATACATAATTTGAGTTCTTTGGAAGTACTGCTTTGACAGTTCACTGAGTGGCCACGTGTGGCGCTGCCTGTATAGCCAATACGGTCCATTATAACAAAATAAAGAAGAAAGAAAAGCAAGATTACCAGGTTGAGGATGAAGTCCCCAGGCATTAATTACTTATTGAGGTGTAAAAGCGTGCTACACTGACCACTGAAGGTGAAGTTACGGGATAGTTATTTATAAAAGATTGCCGCTGTGTCTACCAAACGCGGCATTACGGGAGGGCCATGACGCAAGAGGCGATAAGAGGTTTGTTTGATCTAACTCTTGCGTCGCTGACGGAAAATTCATTAATTATGAGTTATAGTTTTGAGTATTAGGTGGAAAATTACCATTATTATTTTAACTCATGACATTTACAACTTTACAGACTACGAGTGAGATTTATGAGGCTACATTTCACAAATTTACTTTTTATATTTGGTCCATTACTATCGTAAATATCAGTTGATTATATATATATATATATATATATATATATATATATATATATATATATATATATCTATATATATATATATATATATATATATATATATATATATCATGTAGAGCCTTCGAACCAGTCTACGTGCCCCCAGACTGGTCCTGTATGCGAGGCCCAACTTTCTAGGAATCCACTCGTCTGCTGTGTTCTGCGTCATTTCCCGTCGCTTTCATCTTAACTAAGGAATTTGCGTCATCTTTCTCATACTATGGCATTTTTTTGCGTCGCCTGATGTACGCGTGCCCCATATGCAGAATACTCGCAAGACGATGACCATGAAGAGTTATCCACATAAATTATAAAAAGACCTTCACGAGATCCTGTACGGATTTCTCAAGAAAGTTTCGCAATAACGATTATTTGAATATACTGAGTTATAAAGTGCCTAGTTTTGTCATTTGATCTACCTTAGTAAAAATTCTAAGGTATCCGTAGACTTAATTACTTGGACGTTTATAATGAAGTAAAATACATAAAGGCTGTGTGGATGGCAGCTGGGAGCGTCGACCCAGCCACTACCTCAGATGTCAGTGTAGCATCCATCGTCTTATATATAGGAAAGGACTTAATAAAATATACAATTTCCTTCATACAATAACTCCTGTTTTATATTTTCTTTTGATTTGTGATATTTACTTATATTTGATAAAACAGAAGCAAGAGACGGAACATCATTCCAAGAGACGATGGACATTTGGCAAACAGCTGATTATGGCAGTCTTCCTGGTAAACCACTGCAAGTTTAATGGCTGTGGATTGTCCTTTCCTAACCTTCTAGAGCTCATCCAGCACATCGAGGACACACATATAGGTACGGCGTGCACGTGTATATATCATCACAGGCCCAGCGTGGTCCCTCAGTGACGGGCAGTGGAGTGAGGCAGTGGCGGCCCCTCCCGACCCTTTCCTGGGGTTTGTTTACATTGACTCAGAAAATGGGTTACGCCCCTTATTACCCCTTCACCTGTATTATTGCTTCCATTACCCATTTCAGGTGCATGTATGTCACCTGTATGTCAAAGTCATGTATTGTGACGTATTTGAGTGCCCAGTATACGTGCGGCAATGTTTTATTACTAGTAAAATAATATCTCCAATTGGCGTCGCGCCGAGTTATTGCGACTTGGTATTATTTTTGTTACCTGAGGCGGCCAGGAGAGTCGCACCCAGTGTTGGCATATGTAGTTAGCGTAAGTGTTGCGTGAGTGTGGCGGCGGCGTGGGTGTGGGTGCTGAAGGCGGCGTTGGCGGGAGTAACGGGACACTGGCGGTGCACTGACCTTCGCCGCCTCCGGGACTGACCTCCTCACCCCTACTCATGCCATTCTTCTGGTCTGCCTTGTCTGCCTTCACTCACTGCAGCATTAATCTATATTAAGGCACAATATGAACCATGATAAGTGCCTGATGGGTTGTTCTTAGAAATGGCTGGCTTCAAAAGTGTAAATAGTACTGAAAATGGTCTGTGGTAAACATTTACAGTAAGAGAGTCTACATGTTGCTTTTCAGGAGCATAATGAACAATATTTCAAATTAAAAACATTAGGGTCAAAAGATGAACATAAAAGTTGATACAAGAAATAGCCTACATGACATTCATCATTGTAGGTCATTTATATTATTTGAAATTAGTCTGGAGAATGATAAGTCTTTAAGTATGATTACCCAAACATCTTTATATACATTTCTCAGAATGGTGAATTGCATGCGATTACATAGAGGAGGTCTTTAAGTGACTAAAGATACTCAACATTGGCGATAACATAAGGTTCATAATGTGTAGGCATCAAAGAACTGATTTTAGTCGTATTATATTCAAATAAAAAAGGAATGAGATGGTTAAACACCATAACTCTGGCTTTGGGAGAGTACAGAAGGCTCTGCAGCCTTGTGTTAGGTTAAAGATTGTTAAAGACATCAAGAAAAGTTGAGTAGATTCCAAAATAGCTGATACCAAGCTGCAATGCACTGGCAATATTTTCTTTACAATATTGGAAATTTCTGCAGGTCAAAATATGATTGATGCATGTTAGTAAAAGATGTCTGACAAATCTAGACTATACAAAAAGCACTTCAGCACCACCAAATGTGACAGCAGACTTCTCTGCCACCAGAAACCATCACAGACCCAGCCAAGGAAGCCGTGCAGGAGACTCAGCAGCCGTCATGCCTCCCACTCTCGACAGTGCTAAGGTTTTTCAGCCCCGGTGCCCCCAGAACCCTATCCAGGAAGCACCCCCTCAGCAGCAAGGCTCTTGGTGGCCCCCTAACCAAGGTACAGAAGCTCTCTCACACCAAAAATGCTTCTTCATCTTATAGCAAAACCACAAATGGCAAGTCTCCGCCCTCCAGCCACTCCCCCACCTCAGGGACGGCACTCCACCTCACCTCCACCCTCATCTCCTCGGCAAAGGTTAGTTGTGTGTGATGTGCTTAATTTACCTCAGTGCATGGAAATATAACTTTTTGCATACTGTGACATCATGATTGTTTGCTGCTTTATGTTCAGGAGACTTGTCAGAGGCAAAAGTTGTGTCAGGCATTGTTGTCAAATAATTGTATAGTTACTTTTAATATGCTGAGTCATATGTTTGCAGTTATAATGAAATGAGGGATTGACTTTACAGGAGTTCAGGTAGTGAATAAAAAAGATAATATGTGACAATCTCATTTTAAGTTATTGATTTTTTGATATTTACGTATTTATGATGAGAGCTTTAAGTGGTGAAGAAACAAATTTTTAAAAGATGTTATGAATGATTTTAAGTAAAAGATAAGGTAAGTAAAATGGTAAGGCAGAGTAGAAACAGAAAAACCAAATTGTCTATAGTGTAGGTGGAGATGATATGTTTTACAAGGCCAGTACTACTGAGTTGGTGAAGGGCAAACCACTCATTCTAGCCAAGCGTCGTCTCGAGTCTGGCCAGCTCGAACGGCAGAGGCTCAAGCATTGGAGGCTCCAGCGTGGGCACCCCGTCCTCCACTCGTGAGAGCACTCCTGTCAGCGCTGTCAGTAACAGCCCCCCAGGTCGGTCAGGCGGCACACATTGATTTCTCTAATGCATCCTCAAGCTGTGCAGAGAAGCTGTGGTCTATAAGAGTCCTACAGCTGCCTGATCTCTCCTGTCCCTTCTAGTGTAGTGACAGGCAGGGGGTGCCCTTGTGGACCCCCCTGCACACTGTCTGAACCCTGGGTGTTGGTGGAACATACTATGTACTAAGTTAATGGGAAAGTTTGAAACCATTTCCAGCCATTCAGTATGCTGAGTAACCATATAAGAGTAAGATTATGACAGCTAAGTAGTCAAGGGTGCTTTGCTTGATACATGTGATGGTGCATTATAATATAGTCATCTAATACAGTGTTGTCCAAAGAGTAAAAAGGTAATGATCAAACAGAAAATATTTTTCATGCTATAATGTCATCTGCCATTTAAATGGACGGCTTTGAAGGGTGTGTTTAGCTGTACACTCACATTTATTATTAGGAAACATTACAAAAAGTCCAAAAGTTCAATTTGTCAAGTTTTGGAGTTGTCTAAAATGTCTTTTGAATCAACTCTGTGAGGCTTCTTTCCCAGTTATCAAGTCAAGACAGAGAGAAAGCCAGGAACAAAGCCTAATAACTGCAGTTTTCACTATCTTATAGTGACAAAAATAATCAGTGAACATCAACATAACATTTAACAGTGAGGTTGAAGTAAGCTTCAAATGTTTTGTTTTAGTTTGTTAGCCTTTTATCATAATATTGCATAATATTCAGTATTTAATAGCTCAGTATTATTTTATTGATTGGCTTTTCAAATAATGATCTTCATTTCGACTGATTATATGTGTAGCCTACTTGATGCTAAAATAAGTTGAGAAGGGGTACAGTAGGGAAAATATGTTTGGACAACACTGATCTGATACTCTTTGCGACCATATATATATATATATATATATATATATATATATATATATATATATATATATATATATATATATATATATATATATATATATATATATATATATATATATATATATATATATATATATATATATATAAATAGTATTCAGGTGAGGACATAATATTTTGTTTATGGGAAGTTGGTTGAAGAAATTTTGTCCTCGATATTCTATAGATTATAATGGGGCATGCCAGAAGCTTTGAACACAATTCACACAGTGAAGGGTGCAGCCAATATTTTCTGCTGCATGTTCATACATCACTATGCAATTTCATATGTAATATAGTTATACAAGGCAAACAACCTTTTCACAGTATATTCATCAGTGACCAACACAGAGACTGTCTTTCCTGGGTTAAGTTCTTTCTCTGTTAGGAAACAAGTTTTGTCCACCAACATCATTTTTCTTTACTGATCACTTAGCACCTCCTGTGAATATTATGACATACCCTTAATGAACCTAGATCCTGCCTGCTGCTCAGGCCACTCACCCTTGCCTGTGTGGTATCCTGCTAACCTGTGGCCTCAGTGAACACATGTCATTGCAGTGAGTGATGGTGAGGAGACACTTCAGAGTGAGAATGAGGACAGCAATGACTCATGGACCACGCAAGACGAAATCCCTGCAGAGCTGATCATTAAGCTGGCCAGCAAGTAAGTGCTTGGCTGAGATATTGTTCGACAATTTTTTCTTCACTCATTGGGTTTGAAATGAGTAAATTACCACGTATATCTAAATTGTTCTCAAGATTGTGCTCCTGACCTCCCTATATAGAATTAGTGGTGAGTGTTCTCTTCATTTCAGAGCTTCAGTAAGCAGTTGTCGCAGTGCGGACATATTAATCACATTTGCTTAATCTTGCCACTCTTTTTACCCTTGGCACCTTAATTGCTATACGCCTCCATGGTTTAGTGGTCAGCGTGCCTGGATTCTACTCCACGGGCCTGGGTTTGAATCCCGGCCTGGGCAGTCGATGTACAGCTCACCCAGCTGTTCATCCTTCCTCTCGGGCTGGTCAATAAATGGGTACCTGGGGAAACCTGGGGAAGGTAAACTGTGATAACCCGGATGTCACACTGGCCCTGTGTCCTGGGGTAATGGGCTCCCTCCCACCACAGGCTCAAGGGCCAGTGTCACGGAGATGAGCACCAAGGCCATGCACTGCTACAGCGTATGCCCCCAACTTTATTTTACTTTACCTTAATTGCTATGATAAGTAACAATCAGTTGCTTGATTTTTATTATGTACCTCATCACTTCAGTATTGCAGGGTATATAATCACAGCAGTTAAAGTAAATTCTCTCTCAGAGGCCACACTGGCAGCAACAATGAGGACAAGCCTTACGTCTGCCCTGTGGTGGGGTGTCGGAAGAGGTACAAAAATATAAATGGAATAAAATACCATGCCAAGAATGCACATAAGAAAGACAGCAAGTGAGTGGAATGATTTACTAGCATTGTCCAAGTGTTTTTATCTAAACGAGAAAGTATGTTATTTTTGAAAGACAGTAAATATTGGTTTTATCTACTAGAAATGCCCATCAAATCTTGAGATTTTTGGGCAAAGTCCTTATTTATGTGCAGCAGGCTGTTTGCTGTTAAAAATCATGAATTAATAACAATTTTATTTAATAGTAATTTCAGTATCTTGTCACCTGTTGATGCTAGCATATATAGAACTGATTATTTACCCCCAAAAGTTGAGTCCAAGATGTAAAACTGTTACAGAGTGAGGAAGCCATACCGGTGCTACTGTGGTAAGAGTTACTGCACCAATCAAGGCCTCAAGAACCACTGTGCCCACACCCACAAGAGCGAGAACATGACAGCCGTCACCACCAACACAGGAGAGGTGCTGCAGGTGCCTGCCACCCAACTGTCCTCCACCACCAAAACAGCAGTCACTCGGTCCTCAGAGAGTGATGGAACTCTTGTTGAAATGAGTGGGAATGGCTCAAGCCCTGGCCAGATCACTGTTACAGGACAGATCATCAAAGGAGGCTCGACTGTGGCCTCGAAAGGTGCTGCCACTACCACCACCACCATCTCCAGCATTAACTTGACAGGCCTCATTGCAGCCAGTGGAGGAAAGATTGCCCTTAAGGCTCTCCCTAATGGTCAACTGCTTTTCTCTCAGCCCCTCGAGGGAAAGATTGCTGCACTAGTGAAGTCTGATCCAGACCGTGATCCCTGCAGTGAGGACGGGAAAGGAAGTCTTGTTCAGCTCAAGACTGATGGAATGCAGCCGCTGGAACTCAGCAAACTCCTCCAGGGTAGTGTCAAATCCTCCCAGCACCAATTAGCTGTGACTACCTCCACCATCTCAGTGGCCATCCCAGCAAGCACACTGAACTCTCTCAAACATTCTCAGAGGATGGGGCTTGCTTCCTCTGCCATGCTGGCTAGGGCACTCAAGAGCCAGCTTACCTCTGCCCCTGCCAACCTGCCTTCATTGCTGGGATCAGTGGAAGGCCAGAGAGAGGGTGGAGTGGTGGGAGGACAGAGTGTTATTCTAGGGGTGACTATGGAGGAAGGCACTCTGCTGGACAATGGTGATGGCACACTATCTGAACTGTCTGTTATTGAGTAGAGTGAGAGCCACAATGGGAAGGATGCTGGTGGGTAGTGTGTGTGATGAAGTGTATTGCAATTGGGCATGTATGACAGTAAGAGGAGAGCTTCATTATCTTAGACTTGGCTGCACTGGATGCAGGGAGCTCTCAGGGACAGTAACCATGGACTAGACTAGTGGTGGGTAGGGGAGGAGGAGTTGAACACAAGAGATGGCCCCACTCCTTAGTTTTGCATAATATCTAGTCCAGTCTGAATATCAAATAAGAAGCCTTAGAACATTACATTGTTTCACAGCTTCCTCAGCCTATTTTATCATAGGTGTTGTGTCTTGTAAACACTTTGGGTCACACAGTAAGTGTTCTCCACTAGGAGCTCTACAGTACCTGGAAATTCACTATTATCTCCATCCACATTTTGCATGTAAGTATACAGTTGTATTAATCATTAGAGGATGTTTTGTACCATACATGTAAATACTGTCCATTTAGAGTAATTTACACCATGTTGAGTGTCTTAGTCGTAGCAAGCATTAGACAGTGAAGCTAAGGCAGTGAATGAGTACTTGATATGCATTCCAATAAGTTGTACTTCTGTTAGGGAAAAATGTGGCTGCAAATGATGTTTACATCAATATTTTGGGCGTGTGAGACTAGTAGTGTCTTGTCTTATGTTTATCAGTTCACAGCTTTATGTGGTAAAGAAGATTACAGTACCCTCCCGAGTTTAGCACTTGCTTCGTTCCGAAGGGATAGTGCTAAACTCGAGGATCGCGAAACTCTGGGTATTGAAAACACTGAAAAAGCGCTTATTTGTTCCGACCCGTGGAGAAGCTGACTATTTTTCCCACTTTACTCCCTTGTTATCTTAAAATATGTACCTTGAAAAAAGGAAGAAAATGGGAAGAGAGAACGGGTCGTTTGAAGTCACAGTTGTTAAGGCGGCTGCCTTGCGATTGGCTGAGTTCTGAAAACACGTTTGTGATTCGCTGGGAGTCCGATGATGTCATTGCCGGCGCTCACTCAATCAGTGGCCTCACTGCCGTAACCCGTACCGTGTCATCTTTTGTCATAGAGAGGGGTCATGCCATGTTGCACTTAAAATGTAAAAAAAATTACAAATTATTTCATACATATTTTTTATATGTGAGGAATGGAAGCGCGGCTACACTAGAGTGTTCATCCTCTTATTTTTCTCTGTCTCAAAGCTAACGATGTCATACCAGGAAAGGGAAATTTATCTTAAAATTTTTTAGAGCCTATATTCTTTCCATTATAAACACTTTTCACAACCCTAAAGTGTGAGTTAATGTATAAGTACTTCTTTACATCACAAAAACCTAAAAAAATTAACAGGAATTGTAAGTACAAGAAATGGTTGGATGCGCATCAGGCAACACCACTCACTTCAAGGCCGTGTGTACTACAACCGTAGTTCTCAAAGCTCAACATAATACTATGAAGCTTCCGACGATCAGTTTTCATTTCTGATTACTCTGAACCGTAATTTACAATTCCACATGCCTTACTGATTGTAGAATCAAGGAGTAATTACCTAGAAGAAAGTAACTTACCTTCTTGTATAATGATTTTTGTTGGTATGCAGACAAATGTACAGAAAGGCCCTTTAGCATCCATTTAAAAATACGAAGACTTGTCAAATTATTCCTCTTTACTGTCAATGAACAATGTTACATACACAAACAAAAATAAAGGGCATATAATCCTTCAAAAGAGCTTGCATATATATACGTACTAAATACTTCCCTAAGAGGTACATACATGTACGTAGTAAACACTGTATGGGTTAAGGCAGTGTCACACTGGCCGTTTTCCTCCAACTCGCGCCCAACTGGGAGCGAGTTGTCGGCTGTCCGTAAGCTGGTGTCACACCGCCTTTTTTTCCTCCCACCACGTTGGTGGCAGCTAGGCTAACCAGCAACTCCAACTTTTCCGGGTGTGCGTCACACACGGCCAAGGTCAGTTGGCCGTATCCACATCCACAATGTAAACAAAGCGCTTGCCCTGTATCAACATGGCGTCATCTGCTAAAGTAAGGGCTGTCGTGGCTTGTGCTGCCGTTACCCAAGTTATGGACTTGTTGCTGCAGTTAAATAGAAAGAAGAAGCAGTTGTGGGTGTGGCGTGCCTGTGGTTCCTCTGTGCCAGTTCTCATTTTTACCACTGTGTGTGCGTGGCCAACCCACCCATCTAGACTCCGACCACATAAATACGTGGATCGAGTAACAACAAACACACACACACACACACACACACACACACACGACTCATCAGGAACCATGGCAGATGTTTCTGACAAACGGAAATGATTTCTCCATTTCCTAGAGTGTGTTAGAACTTATTTGGTGAATGGTTCTTACAAACCAAACATTCCCAACGGCAAGAAGAGAGCAATGTTAAAGACGACTGCTCTCTTCTTCCCAAGAGTTAGGTTTTGTTCATGTGAGTCACTCACCCTATACATTCTAGCACACTCAAAGAAATGGTGAAATAATTTCTGTTTATCAGAAACATCTGCCATGGTTCATGACGAGTCTGGTGTATGCGTGCGTGTGTGTGTGTGTGTGTGTTCGTTGTTACTCGATCCACATGTTTATGTGGTCAGAGTCTAGATGGGTGGGTTGGCCGCACACGCGCAGTGGTGAAAATGAGAACTTCTGGCACAGAGGAACCACAGGCAACCCACATCCACAACCACTTCTTCTATTTAACTGCAGCAACAAGTCCGTAACTTGGGTAGCGGCTTGTGGCAGCACAAGCTGCAACAGCCTTTACTTTAGCAAACGACGCCATGTCAATATAGGGCAAGTGCTTTGTTTATGTTGTAGATGTGGATACGGGCAACCAACCTTGGCCGTGTGTGATGCACACCCTGAAAAGTTGGAGTTGCCGGTTGCCCTAGCTGCCGCCAACGCGGTGGGAGGAAAAAGGCCCAGTGTGACACCAGCTTACGGACAACCGACAACTTGCTCCCGATTGGGTGTACAGGCGTTGCCTGTAGCCCCAACGGTTGGAGGAAAATGGTCAGTGTGACACCGCCTTAAGGCGGTGAAGCCGCTGATTGGGTGAACGCCAGCGATGACGTCATCGGACTCCCAACGAATCACAAGCGTGTTTTCAGAACTGTCAGCCAATCGTAAGGCAGCCACTTTCAACTGCAGCTTCAAAACGACCCATTCTCTCTACCCATTTTCTTAATTTTTCCAAGGTATGTATTTTGAGACTACTTGGACAGGAGTTCCCCAACTCTGGGGGAATTCTGGCTTCATCATATAATACGTCTCTCTCTTGACCATAGCCCCAATGTTTGGAGGAAAACGGCAAGTGTGACAGTACCTTTTAAGGCAGCGCATATGACGCCGATGGTGAGTAGATGTGACCCGTACACATCAAAGCAGCGCGAAACTCAGGGTGATAATGTGCGAAAGTCGGGATGGTAAGAATTTAGGACTAACCGTGAGACTCGAGGATCACGAAACTCGGGAGGGTACTGTAGTATACTGATGGCAATGAGTGTGTTCAGTACTGAATGGTGATTGTGACAGGAGTCAGTAGTGCATCCTTGGTATGGGCTACTGTCCTGTCAGCCTCTTTGTTGGTGGCTGCTGCACTGGAGGCTGGCTGAAAAGCAGGTGTGTGTGTGTGTGTGTGTGTGTGTGTGTGTGTGTGTGTGTGTGTGTGTGTGTGTGTGTGTGTGTGTGTGTGTGTGTGTGTGTGTATTTTACCACCACCATGGTTTGATCACGAGTTAGACTTGCAATCACCAGCAAGTACCCTCCTGATTAGAGCAAGGCTCATTAATCAATTTCTGGGTACTGCCAGGACCTCACACACCACACACCCCATCCCCATTGCTCAAGGGGGGACAGTGACCACTCCTAGTAAGTGGAAAAATCTCGGCCTGAGCGGGACTCTAACCTCTGCCTGCCATGCCATGAAGCCTGGCAGCGCAGCGCTTTAACCGACTGAGCTATCTGAATGGTGTGCATGTGTCCGTGTGTATGTGAGAGTTTGTGTGCTATGTCTGTGTATGCCTTCTTTTCCAGATTTATCAAAGGTTCATGGATACAGTGAGCAATAAGTTTGTCTTGTTGCTCAGAATGTCAGTGTTTGGAGTAGCTGTCTCATTTCAGTGTGTATCTGTAGGGTATGTGCTTGTTGATACAAAACTTATTTGTGAGTCATGTCAGTGAATTGGTGTTTCATGGGTAACTGGTAGTGATAAGACAGTTTTTTTTAGATATAATTAAAACTGAAAAGAGGTCGTAACTGCATAATTTATTCAACTTTAGTGTGAAATAGAAAATGGAAATAGAAAACATGTTTTGTAATAATGAAACAAAATATTGAGGAGGTGAAAGACTTGCCTTGTCTGTTACAGGGTATGTAGATATTGCTAATGGCTAGGCACAGAATGCCACATAGCCAAGTGTATATCTGGTGTGTTCAGTCTTATTGTAAGTGTTATAGTCTAGGGGTTAAGACTATTGTGTCATTCTCCAGTGGCAAGTATTTTTCCCTGGACAGGAGGGCAAGCTAGTACGAGGCCCGAAACTGCTGAATAACTTATATACCTGTGTGCCTTAGTGAGCTTTTGAGTTACCACAGCTATCATTATGCTTCTCACATGTCTCCTCAATTGACCAACAACCATTTCTATCACTGCAAGGTTATCAGGCCCTGCAGTAAGCTCTTCTGTGACGATTAGCTCACATGTGCTAGGTGTTAGGCTCTATAGTCTATCGACTCTAACATGAGCCCTGTGGCTTGGCCTGGGGAAACCCCCATTGTTTACACAGCTAGCGATGACCTGCGCATGGTGATGTCTCACTGTTAGTCTGTACATTGTCTATTTATAGAATATATATATATATATATATATATATATATATATATATATATATATATATATATATATATATATATATATATATATATATATATATATATATAATACAACTGCATGGTGTTATGAATGGCTTGGGATTTGAGGAAAAGACGACTCTGTAAACTTTTCATTTCACTTGGCAACGTTGCCGCCTGAGGGACCTTGGCAACAGGCGCCAGGCTGAACCAATCACCCTTCCGCCACCATGGAAGACTCGCGTAGGTCTCACTCTCGTGTCCTGCACAGCCAAGCAAAAGAGATTATATATAATGTAAATAAGAGAGAGAGAGAGAGAGATGTGGCAGCAGCACGGTCTCCCTGAGCTGCTCCTGAAGGCTCAAGATGGAGTCGATAGAGTATAGTTGGGATCTTCACCAATAACGTGATGCCACGTAATGTATTTTCCGCTCATACAAATGTACACAAACTTGGCTCACAAATGATCAAGATTTGTTCTGCTCGACTTATGTTGTCATGTGTGTCTTTCTATTGTTGTTGTTGTTTTAGGTGTTTTATATCTGTACATACCTTGTTTACCTTGTATATGAAGAGTTTATGTAAATCTAGAGTCTTTACCAATACTTTGTTAATGACAAAATACATTTAAGAGTATATGCACTCACAATATGATGTGGTTTTAAGAAATTTTATTTTTAAAATAGACTTCCTTGGTGATATGTGTAACTCAGGCTTTTTAGTACATCTTTTTATATTCTTGTTATATTTTAGTACTACTGCAGTATTATCTTAAATATTTAAGCCTTAATAATATTTCATCTTCATATTAATTGCCTGTAAGAATGGGTCTACTCACATAATTTAAAAATTTCATCCAATATATATTTATGTATTCCTTTGTTACACATTGAACCTGCTTACTTTTTAAAATCTTTCCAAATGGACATACTCCAGGTGGCAGTAAAAGTGAAAGTGTGTTTTCCTGATTCTTCCTTCACAGTTAATGTTAGATAAATCACAGGTTAGAGTCCTTCCTTCTGGGCAACATTTTATATCATTGACTTCTGAACTTAATACAGCACACTGTTTTGGAACAAGTAATCTTGTGTAAGCAGAACAAAATCAGTGTTTTACGCTTTGATTTTACAGTTTAATGATTATGAGATTTGTAGAGAAGGGAGAGTTTAAGCCAGTGAGTGTACCTGCCCAAGGGTTGGCACATTTGTGAGGTGTGACTGAACCTTTGGAACACCTGCTTGGGGTGTAGGAGCTGCCAGGCCACAAAGTGGGTGTTTGCAGATGTCTTGTGCCAAAGATATACTTTCTTGCCATGATATTCCTATGATAGGTAATATTTCTTCCATAGTGTATTTTATATCATGATTTTCTTCATATTTATCTCTATGTATCTGAATAGTGAAAATGGTATTCACATTTGCTGTGCCTGATAGATTACATGACAAACTGATGCTCCACATACTTCTTTATATCATGGCCTGCTATTCCTTATTTGTGTAATAAATTCAACTATTCAAGTCACAGTATCAAATTTGTTGGCATGGACTTTTTAGATGATTATTATCAGCAACATTAATGGTATATATATGGTTGACAGAGGTGTTAAACTTGGAGTGGACTGTTAAGTGTTGGCAAGGTCTGTGACCGTACTGTAATACCTGTTGCCATCCATTTGTAACAGTTGTTTTGTAAGAGTCAATGATGCATGCTGTCAGGCAGAGTGGGACACTTGAGGCTAGCAAGAGACACAATGGGATGTGCTATGACAGGTATGGTGTGTGTCCAGTGTCGTAATTATCTCAGACCAGTGCCAGGTGTTGGGTGTTGTTGCTCAGAACTTTGTGTAGTGTAGGGACATCTTTCCCTGCTACCAACTCTTGTAATGTTATTTTTGTTATGTTTATTTGTTCTATTTAATAGTTATTGTTAATTTAGTAACATTCTTGGTTCTAGTCATTCTTATGTGTATGGCTTTAATGTTTAATATTCTTGTTTGAAATAATTTCCATGTGGTATTAAGATTCTTTAAATAAAAAACACAATTTCTCATGTATCTTAATCTCACTTCCATCCCGCAGTGTAATTTAACATCTTGGAACGCCCAAATGATGAGACACTACTGGTCTTGGCTGTTCTAACACATTTCTTCACCTCAGGCTGCTGGACTACTTTGTTATTCATAAACTGAATTTAGTGAAACACCAAACTACACAAACCATTTCTTTGCAAGATACATATGAATACAACATTGCAATAATGGCATTTTTATCCAGCTCAAAGGTAGAGATCCATATTCTCCCTACGAGGGTTACTGGTGCGGTACTGGTGAAGTTTCTTGGAGTCTAAACTTGCAGACACAAGTTCATGGAAAGGTTTTCCCTGAAAGACCCTCTGCAGGGCACCAGCCACCAGGTCCAGGTCCCCAGTTGAGTAGGTCTCTGTGAACACTGGGTACACCACACATGGGCGCTGGCCTACCACACACTCTGTCATGACTGGATGAGGAAAGAGGGGTCAGCATCATGTATCTATCAAGGCAACAACTGACTGAACTGACAATGTGAACACATTTAAGTGATCCCTATATGATAAATATTATTGTGCAATAATACATATTGCATAATGACAATATACTGAAGGGAGCACAATCAACGGTATTTTACTGTGCAATATGTTCATTGAGTAATATGAGCATAATATTATGCAATAATTCATCTTGCAGGAACTTGTCTCACATCAACTTGTCTGCCATAACAGACAATGACCAACACTTCCTAATATAATTAGATTATATAGGGATTTAACTGCATTGTGGGAAGCCATTTCCCAAGACTATGCCAACAATATAAAGAACAAAGCATAGATGTTTTTGGGAAGAAGTGCAACTGAATGTACCCCAGGGTCATCTGTGATGATGTGAAGAAGTTCAACTTACAGAAAACCAACTTCAAGAAAAAGCTTTAGAAAACTATCAGTTCACTTAAATCTGATGCAGTTTCTAAGGTGGTGTATGAGCCAACACTATGATACCCTGTGTGCTGTGGTGCTGTTTTTGAGACTGATTATTTATTGTACAATAATAGTGACTTGTGTTGGGGGAGTGCATATTACAAAATAATATTGAGTCAGTATATTGTTTCAATAATACTTATCATGTAGGGGTTGTTTAAGGGTGATAACAAACTGTGTGAATGGATTAAAGGATGCTTGGTAATACAGAGTTAGGGTGTTTGTCCACCCTGCAGCCTGATTAGCCAGGCAGTAGCTAAGTGCATGCCATTAATATTAATGTATTTTACTTTGTATGCCCATACAAATTTTCTCTTGGCATCATTATGATCAGACATCAATTCCAGTACACCTTCTCAATATAGTTACAAAACAGTGACTTAAGTCTGAGGGATCCCAAACAGCACCACCCAGAAATGCCTCCAACCAGACCTCACTGGTCAGGGGGCTGAGCAACACTGGGATTGGAAGTGGAAAGAAAATGAGCTCCAGCAACATGACATGGCCAACAGTAAGAGTGATCACCTCTAGGACTTTAGAAAATAAGGTAAGATAATTTGATTGTTTACAATAATAACTACCTAACAAATCTATATAGCTATCTGTTTATAATAAATAATGGAAAGCAATGAATGCCTCCTTTGTTTGCATTCTTTCTTCTAAACCAGGAATACAAATGATGATAGAAACACTGACCTGCTGCAGGAACTGAGTCCAGGATGGCAGGCTGTGGCAGCTGAGGGTACATAGGGGTGTGAGGGAAGGCAGAGGAGCATAGGGAGTGAACTACACAGTTGTCTTCACCTTGAGGTCTGTAACTGCCTTTCAGTGCATCATAGTGGTATGAGGATAGTACCATCATCACACATGATGGCTTGATTAAGGACAGCAGCTGTAATAAAAGTACACTTACTGCTACTATCAAGATTTTTATATTTGAGTTGTTTTCAGGACTTATTTACACACCGTCTCTGCATTTGTATCAAGATATCAGTGAATTATAACAGCAAGTGTTTGAGTTGACCACCACAGTTATCATAAGGCAACAGAAAGTGAGACACAGGATGGGACAAGAATACCTTTTGTGCAAACTTTGAGGCAGAAGCAGCAGTTACATCCTTGCTGACACAACACACTAGGAGGGAGGTGGGGGTGAGGAGCAGGGGTGAGGGGATCGGCTTGTGTGGGTGGAGGGTGGAGCTGCTCTGGGCCTTCACTAACACACTCCCCACCTCCTGACATTGGTCACTTAGCAATAGTGTCTCACAGAAATCTGAAATAAACATTTATTTATTCAAAGAGCAGAGGAGTAATTTAATAGTAAAATTAAGAATAACATAGCTCTTGAATGACCCTATATATATATATATATATATATATATATATATATATATATATATATATATATATATATATATATATATATATATATATATATATATATATATATATATATATATATATATATATATATATATATATATATATATATATATATATATATATATATATATATATATATATATATATATATATATATATATATATATATATATATATATATATATATACGTTATAAAACATCAAAATAAATAAAAGTAACTAAATATGAACTATATTAACACATATAAAATTTATAAGAACAGTTAAACTTAATATGCTTTCCAATACATATTGCGAAATAGCTTGTAACGAATAGATCAATGTATTAGACAAAAACATTAAACAAACTCTCAACAACACCACGTCCGCACCTTCGCCCCAGCAAGGACGTAGGTGCGTGAAACGAACAAACTACTGCACGACTACTCACACCGTACTCTCAAGACAACGACACTAACACGACTCCCCTCTCCACTCCATGCCACATTCCCCTTCCAACATACGAGTTGCGCGATAATATGAGTCATCATACTGTGTCTCCACCTGCACGATGCATCAAGGTCACACTTGCAAGTTTGCACAACCATTCACAATCGCACTCTGCAACATTCACAATTCAGATCTGCAACGCTCACAAGTATCAACATACACTGGTCCAGACAAGGAGACACACAGACAAACATACAATAAAACATTTACATCACATGTTTTAAGCGTACTACTTTGTTTAGCGTAGCGTGTGTTTGTTTGGTTTCGTTGTTTACATCGTCAGTCGGCGGCAGTCGCGTCACACACTTCACACTGGGCAGTCGCATCGCGTTCTACCTGTGCTTCGACCTCACTTCTTTCAAAAATCAAAATGGCGGCCATAAATCCGGATTATCCGAAAAATCGGCTTATCCGAAAGAGGCTTCCCCCCTTCCATTTCGGATAATCGGGGTTTTACTGTATATATATATACCCTATATATATATATATATAGATATAGATATAGATATAGATATATATATATATATATATATATATATATATATATATATATATATATATATAAAATAGTTTTATTTCGCCCAGCGGCACATATAAAAAACAGGACATGAAAATGAACGAGATCGAACGAGATACATAATGCTTAAATAATTGACAACTTATAATTATATGCGTGTGCACGGCACACTTATGTACAATCTACACGAACAGAAGGCCCAGCCACTCCCGCCGCATAGATCCACATACAATACATAGGCCGAGCTCTGTCTGACGGAGGTGATGATGGAGTTCCCAGATTGTTCCACTCTACTCCTCATACTGTACGCGGCGTGGCAACGCAGCACAGCCAGACAGTTCATCCCGTGCCCGGTGAAGGCCAGGGATGAGCTAGTCCATCTAGGAAGTCCCAGAAGCTGCTTGAGGATGTTCTTATGACATACCCTAAGACGGTTCATGGACGCAGCCCTATACTGCGACCACAGCGAGTTGCAGTAGAGAGAGTAGCAGTGGCTCCTGAATAACTCCAACTTCACCTCCGTGCTGCAGAAGGAGAATTTCCTCAGCAGCGTGTTGCTGATGACTGTGAGCTTGGTGGTCTGCCTCTCATCATAATCGGTCCTTTCCCTGTTGATGACATGGCCCAGGTATGTGAATCTATCCACAAATGTAAGTGCACTCCACTTAGCCACGCTGATGTCTGGTAGCCCACCCTGGAGTGTGGCGGTGGCACTACCATGCACTCTGTCATGGTGATGTTGTAGACAATATCGTGCATGGCATCATACGCCTGACACTCCAATCAGGTCCTGCAGAGCCTCCACTGTGGGCGCCATCAGTACCATGTCATCAGCATAACTCAGCGAGTTGATGCACTTATCATGTAAGTGATAGCCTGTGCCTGTGTCACGCAGAGCAGCAGTGAGATCATCTGTGTAGACGTTGTACAGGTAGAGAGACAGGCTCCCTCCCTGGCAAATACCATTGGCTGTCTTAAATGGCAGTGAAGTGGAAGCCCCCCATTTTACAGCAAATTCCTGGGTAGTGTACCAGTACATTAGGAGCTTGACAATGTACCCAGGAGTTCCCCTTACAAGCAGCTTATTAACCCTTTCCATCCGTGAAGTTTTAGTGCTGCAGTGGCACTTAAATTAAACCGCAAACATCTCCGCATACTTAAGCAAGGTGGCGATCGCTTTTACACCAACCACAGGAACTCTTTTCGAAAGTAACATTGTATAACAGTAGTAATTACCACTACTTCATATAAAATAACACCAGTCAGGAAGAAAATTAAGTGACGACGCTTAACCATGCTTGTACCTGAAAAAAACTAGTGGACGGTTGTACACCAAACATAACGACATGCGCAAGACACACTTTCTTTTGTTTTAAAAGTGTACAAAATATTTCAACTGAAATACGATGGAAAATAGAGTAAATATATTTTCACACTTCCTGGGGCCGAATTCACAAAGGCTTAGTTCGTAGTTTTGAGAACGTTGAGATTCACAAAGCTCGTGCGGTAATAACTACCAACTAATCGATGATGTCACAGGTTAGCGCACGAATTTACAAAACTTTACCGTGCTCTGTGTGACGCAAAATATGTTGTTAAATAAATACTGCCTCGGGGGTGAAGTAAACGCTAGCAATATTATCATATTTACATATAAATGCTTATAAATCGTGTTTTTCAACTTGAAATATAACTTTGCGAGTAGAGGAAGCCCATTTCTTTATAAAATGATGAGATATACACCCTTTGAGAGGTATATGATAAGTGTGGGCTGTATGGCAACACCAACGCCCGGCCGGGGGATTACCAGACCTCCCTCCTTCATCTTCCTACCTCCTCATCCATTCATCCATCAATCTCTAGATTTGTCTCTCCGTGGAGGGACCATGGACCTTTGTCGGGTGACAGCTAGCCCATGAGTTGGGCTGCAGATATGGCAAGACAGTCTTAATTTTCCCTCGTTCCTTCCTTCCGTCCTTTGTTCCTGTCTGCCTCGATATCTGTCCCATACTTCTCTTTGCTTTCTTCCTGCCTCAGTCTCCTCCGTATCTTCTTTTTCTTCATCTTAAGCATGTTTGAAGGTAACGAGACATCGAACAGCAAAGTTACCTTGACGTAAATGTGCAGCAAACAACGAAATAGTTAAATTCGTAGATTATGATTCAGTATAGTTTGCCTTAAAAGGAAGAAAAATGGGAAAAGAGAATGAGTTTCTTGAACCAGCAGCTGGAGGGGGCTCCCTAGGATTGGCTGACGGTTCTGTAAACGTGCTTGCGATTCGCTGCAAGACCAATGACGTCATCACCCAATCAGCGGCCTCGCTGACTTAGCGCACCTCTAACTACCATCTAAGGTTTGCTTTGTGAATCTGACGCTAACGTCAGTCACTAAATCAATAGTGCGTAGTTATGTTAGTTCGTAGTTAGTTAGCATGTTTGTGAATTCCGCCCCAGGGGCGTGCAACATGTGGAAAGTGAGAATTGGCAAATTGAGGAGCCTGGGCCCACAATGGGCACAGCCACACACACACGGGCCCCAGTGAAAATGCCGTTTGGGTGACGTCGATGTGGGGGCCATGCCGCCGACACTCATCATCACCATCGCCATCATCAGCTGCCCGTCAGCTGCTCAGGCCCAGCGCGCAGTCGGGGCTGCCCGGATCCCACTCACCATGCTTCCCGCGGCCAATGGAAAGGCCCAGGGGGGGTGGGGGGGGTTAAGATCGAGAATGGGAATCAAGGACCACAACAAGGTGTGAAAAAAATGGTTTTAGCAACTTTTTCCTTTTCCTTTCAGGTCATATTGCAATTTAAGTTTTCAATAAAAATCAAATTTTTGGGGTCCCTATCAAACTCGGTGAATCGCAAACTTGAAACTCGCAATCCTGGAGACTGTACTGTATCCCCCATCTTCCCACCACATCTATCACACATTCATCACCCACTTTAGCATTCATATCTCCCATCATAATAAGTTTCCTTTCTTTCTCAAAGCTCTTTAGGCATGTATTCACTTCCTCCCAAAAAGCTTCCCTTTCTCTCAGTCATTTTTTACTTTTCACATTTACTGGTGCATATACGTATACATACCCATGCATACTTTACTAAACCTACTTTTCCCTTCACCCACACAATTCTTGATCCCTTCCAACCATTATTAGTCACATCATTCCACATTCAGACATCACAATAGCACATCCTTCCTTACTCCTGCCTCTATACTTCTCATCTATCCCCGTCCATACAACCCCCCCAGGCACTTCCTCCCATGTACCCTCTCCACCATCACTCACACCAGTTCCTCGAATATGTGTTTCACTCACTCCAAAGTAGGTAGGAAGACACCTACCGAATGGGCGTGAGCTACTCCCGGTGAGGATATATGGGAAGCGAGGAGGGTGCTGAAGCCCTTCAAAGACCCTTCCCATGTCCTCACTAACCGTTTCCCTTTTGTCTCATCAACACCAGAGAGCAGTTCAGCATGCTCTCTAAAGACAGTTCCTCTCTCTTTCTACACCACACTACATTCACACAACACACACACCTTTTCCCAAAATTCAAAATTCAAAATGGCTAATGAAAACACCGCCTCGGAGTCAACGCCTGGGGGGGGACCATAAATTCCCCCAGGGAGGACTCCCCTTCTGGCTGCCGACTTGAGAGGTGTCCTGATAACTCCTCGGACCTCCTCATCAATTTCTGCAACATTCGCGGTCTTCGTTCTAATTTTCATTCTGTGGAACACCATCTCTCCTCCTCTAAACCCCACCTTCTCTTCCTCACCGAAACACAGGTTTCTGAGGCTACTGACAGCAACCTCTACTCTGTTCCCTCCTACTATCTCTATCCTAAATTTCAATCCAAAGCTGGATGTTGAGACTACGTGCGCAACGACATCACTTGCTCTCGTGCCCACGACCTTGACTCTTCTGAATTTTCTACCATCTGGCTAAGACTTCATTGTCATTCTATTACTAAATACATATGTGCTGTTTATCTCTCACCTAACTCTACTAACTATGTAAAATTCTTTGACTATTTGGACTCTAAAGTGGAGCATATCTTGACTCACTCTCCCTTTGCTGAAATCTCCATTATGGGAGATTTCAATGTTCACCACCAGCTTTGGCTTTCATCCTCCTTCACTGACCAGCCTGGTGAACAAGCCTACAACTTTGCTCTCCTCAATGACCTAGAGCAGTTGGTTCAGCACCCTACTCGTATTCCCAACCGTCTTGGAGACAGGCCCAACATTCTAGACCTCTTCCTTACCTCTAATCCTTCTGCTTACTCTGTCAAACTGTTCTCTCTATTGGGCTCCTCCGATCATAACCTTATTTCTGTATCCTGTCCTATCGCTCCTGTACATCCTCTGGACCCGCCGAAGAGGCGATGCTTCTGGCATCTTGCTTCAGCTCGGTGGGACGACCTGAGGATGTACTTTTCCGATTTCTCATGGAATGATTACTGCTTCCAGGAGAGAGACCCCTCTGTGTGTGCCCAGCGCATCACAGAGGTGATTGTCTCTGGAATGGAGGCATACATTCCACGTACTTTTTCTACTCCTCATGCTAAAAAGCCTGGGTTTAATCACGCTTGTTCTTGTGCTATTAAAGATAGAGAGGCAGCTCACAAAAGGTTCCAGAACCTTTGAACTCCCACTAACTTTGACCTTTACATATCAGCCCGGAATCGTGCCAAATCTATTCTCCAACTTACCAAAACTTTTTTTATTAATAGAAAATGTCAACACCTTGCTTCTTCTAATTCTTCCCGTGACTTCTGGCATCTAGCCAAAAATATCTCCTCCAATTTCACTTCTTCCTCTTTCCCTCCTCTCCTTAACCCTGATGGCAGCACTGCCATCTCATCTGTCTCTAAGGCTGAACTCTTCGCTCAAACTTTCTGTAAGAACTCCACCCTGGACGATTCTGGGCATATTCCTCCTACTCATCCCCCCTCTGACTCCTTTATGCCTGTTATTAAGATTCTTCCAAATGATGTTTTCTATGCCCTCTCTGGCCTCAACTCCTATTGTCCTTAACCCTTAGATTACGGCGATCGTATATATAAGTACACTACCACATGCCCCACCCGTACGGGGATCATATATATAATCATCACACTCTACGCTCCCTACATTTCAAATATACCGCCAGTTCTTGACTCAGAAGAATGGTGGAGGCATCTGGCATCCGTACACACTCTCATTCGTCTCCAGCGCGCAGCCTAACGAAGGCCACAGATCATTTTCCACTTTTGTTCGGAATACATGTCATGTCTCGTGACGCATCAAGCAATTCCTCTGCTCTGGGCGGAAGTAGAGTGCGGGCGAATTAAAGTGACAGTGACTTTGATGACTGCTATGGTAGTGACATTGACAGAGGAGGGAGGGGCAAGTAGAGAGAGAGAGAGAGAGAGAGAGAGAGAGAGAGAGAGAGAGAGAGAGAGAGAGAGAGAGAGAGAGAGAGAGAGAGAGAGAGAGAGAGAGAGAGAGAGAGAGAGAGAGAGAGAGAGAGAGAGAGAGAGTGTGTGTGTGTGTGGGGTGCTTCCATGTGACGCGTCATGGCCACGAGAAAATGCGCAATATTTTCGACTGTCATAACTTTTTTATCATTATTAGGAGAGAAGTTTTATTACACCACCATATATACTAGATGAATATACAATTATTGGAAAGAAGAAAGACACCATTTCCACCTCTTTTAAATGCCTAAATTTTCCCTGTGCACAGCATCCAGAAATATATATCGCCACCCGTACTCTAAGGGTTAAAAACTGTGCTTCTGTGCACCTTTCCACTTCTAATCTTCTATCTGATCGCCAGTATGGATTCCGCAAGGGGCGATCTTCTTGCTCTCTTAACTGACTCTTGGTCATCCTCTCTTAGCCGTTTCGGTGAAACTTTCTCTGTTGCGCTAGACATATCGAAAGCCTTCAATAGAGTCTGGCACCAGTCTATGCTTTCTAAACTGCCCTCTTTCGGATTCTATCCCTCTCTCTGTTCCTTTAGCTCCAGTTTCCTTTCCGGCCATTCTATCTCTGCCGTGGTAGACGGTCACTGCTTTTCCCCTAAACCTATAAACAGTGGCATTCCACAGGGCTCTGTCCTATCACCCACTCTCTTCCTGTTATTCATCAATGATCTTTCCATAACAAACTGTCCTATCCACTCATACGATGATGACTCCTCTCTGCATTATTCAACTTCTTTCAACAGAAGACCCTCTCAAAAGGAATTACATGACTCCAGACTGGAGGCTGCAGAACGCTTAACCTCAGACCTTGCTATCATTTCCGATTGGGGCAGAAGGAACCTTGCGTCCTTCAATGCCTCAAAAACTCAATTTCTCCACCTATCAACTCGACACAATCTTCCAAACACCTATCCCCTGTTCTTCGACAACACTCAGCTGTCACCTTCTTCAACACTAAACATCCTCGGTCTATCCTTAACTCAAAATGTCAACTGGAAACTTCAAATCTCCTCTCTTGCTAAATCAGCTTCTTCGAGGTTGGGCGTTCTGTATCGTCTCCGCCAGTTCTTCTCCCCCGCGCAGTTGCTATCCATATACAGGGGCCTTGTCCGCCCTCGTATGGAGTATGCATCTCACGTGTTGGGGGGGCTCCACTCACACAGCTCTTCTGGACAGAGTGGAGTCTAGGCTCTTCATCTCATCAGCTCTCCTCCTCCTACTGATAGTCTTCTACCTCTTAAATTCCGCTGCGATGTTGCCTCTCTTTCTATCTTCTATCGATATTTCCACGCTGACTGCTCTTCTGAACTTGCTAACTGCATGCCTCCCCCCCTCCCGCGGCCCCGCTACACATGATTTTCTACTCATGCTCATCCCTACACTGTCCAAACCCCTTATGCAAGAGTTAACCAGCATCTTCACTCTTTCATCCCTCACGCTGGTAAACTCTGGAACAATCTTCCTTCATCTGTATTTCCTCCACCCTACAACTTGAACTCTTTCAAGAGGAGGGTATCAGGACACCTCTCCTCCCGAAATTGATCTTTCTTTCGGCCACCTTTTTTAATTCTTTTTTGGGAGCAGCGAGTAGTGGGCTTTTTTATTATTGTTTTCTTTTTTTGTGCCCTTGAGCTGCCTCCTTTATTGTTAAAAAAAAAAAAAAAAAAAAAAAAAAAACGCATCCACTCTACCATTCCCAAAATTTTCAATTATCACTCTCCTCTTTTCCTTATCACCTACCCCATTCACATTTATAGACACCAGTCTCAAGCATTCCCTACTCTCCTGTTGCCCTCTGGCCATTGCTCCTGCCTCAAAAATTCGATAAAAGTATTAGAGGCCACCAATGGGTGGCCAGTCCAATGTAGTATTATGGAGACTTGCTCCTTGTCCGGGCTAAAAGGATTAAAAACAACAGCTGATGGTCGCTGTCCCCCCTCCCCGTTGGTTCTACCCCGCAGGGTATACTAATGGTGTGTACCGCATGAACGTGAGGATGGGGTAGCTAGGCTACCTTCCCAGTCAGAGGGTAGACATATTGCTCTTTTCCCAATACCCCAAAACAAGGGAGCTCTACGCATCGGCAACAATGCACCTCGGGTGAACCTCATTGGTTACGATACTGCCACTGCGCAAAGCAGTGTGTGACGCACACCCAAAAAAGTTTGAGTTGCTGGTTGCGCCTACAGCCAACGCGGATGGAGGAAAAAGGCCCAGTGTGACACCAGCTTCATTCCCATTGTTTTCAGCTCTGAGCGTCTTGTGGCGATGAAAAGGAACCCACACTCGCATCTTCAACTTGTACAAACAGGATTCTCATACACCAAGTCACTGCTCGTAAACCCTGGCAATTTTTTGTGAATATTTTTGCTCGTAAATCAAAACACTCATAAACTAAGGCACTCGTAAACCGAGGTATGACTGTACATTCAAACCTAAACCTGATAAAGATGTAGCTTAATTGGATCCAATACATCCTCCACTTTTTTTTTTTTTTTTATGCTGCCTATTGCGCTGGTAGGCATCTTCCCGGTGGGGCCTGATGGTCGGCCCAAGGCTTCTTCCAGGTGGGGCCTGATGGTCGGCCCAAGGCTTCTTCCAGGTGGGGCCTGATGGTCGGCCCAAGGCTTCTTCCAGGTGGGGCCTGATGGTCGGCCCAGCCTGTTCTGGCGCAGGCGAGGGTTTATAGTGGCGCCATCTTGCATTGGCTCATGCTGCCCCCCGGAACTCGTTCTTGATTTGCTTGGATGGCTTCCTCTAGAGTTCGGGTTGATGGGCGGTCTTCAGGACAGCATGTGGGTAGTTTTAAGCCACTCAGCGGTGACTGAAAAATCCGAGGTGGTAGCGTGGGGATTCGAACCCGCGTTGTCCATCACGCAGTGAATGTGGGCCCAGTACGCTACCAGTTCAGCCACCCGCCTACCACTATTAGGCAACTTGCAAGGGATATATTTTACTTTACTCTCTGGCCTCAACTCTCAGAAGGCTTATGGACCTGATGGAGTGCCTCCTATTGTCCTTAAAAACTGTGCTTCTGTGCTGACACCCTGCCTGGTCAAACTCTTTCGCCTCTGCCTGTCAACATCTTCCTTTCCTTCCTGCTGGAAATACGCCTTCATACAGCCTGTGCCTAAGAAGGGTGACCGTTCCAATCCCTCAAACTACCGCCCTAGAGCTTTACTTTCCTGTCTATCTAAAGCTCTGGAATCAATCCTTAACCGGAAGATTCAAAAGCATCTTTCCACTTCCAACCTTCTATCTGATCGCCAGTATGGGTTCCGCAAGGGGCGTTCTACTGGCGATCTTCTTGCTCTCTTAACTGATTCTTGGTCATCCTCTCTTAGCCGTTTCGGTGAAACTTTCTCAGTTGCGCTAAACCTATCGAAAGCCTTCGATAGAGTCTGGCACAAGTCTTTGCTTTCTAAACTGCCCTCTTTTGGAATATATCCTTCTCTCTGTTCCTTTATCTCCACTTTCCTCTCTGGCTGTTCTATCTCTGCTGTGGTAGACGGTCACTGTTCTTCTCTTAAACCTATCAACAGTGGTGTTCCACAAGGCCCTGTTCTATCACCCACTCTCTTCCTATTATTCATCAATGATCTTTCTATAACAAACTGTCCCATCCATTCATACGCTGATGACTCCACTCTGCATTTTTCAACTTCCTTCAACAGAAAACCCTCTCAACAGGAATTACATGACTCCAGGCTGGAGGCTGTAGAATGCTTAACCTCAGACCTTGCTATCATTTCCAATTGGGGTAGAAGGAACCTTGTGTCCTTCAGTGCCTCAAAAACTCAATTTCTCCACTGTGTGGGTTCTCACTGAGAGGCGACCGTGGTGTAACGGTTAGCACGTCCACCCGGCAAGCGGAAGGTCCCGGGTTCGATTCCCAGGCGGTGCCTGCCTTTTCTGGTGAGCTCCCTACCACATCCAACATGGCACAGTGAGTAGGATCCAGCAGCGATACACACTCCCTGGACTGGCCTTGCGGGGGGGGGCTTAGGGGGGAGGTGTGTGGGTTCTCACCGAGAGGCGACTTTGGTGTAACGGTTAGCACGTCCGCCCGGCAAGCGGAAGGTCCCGGGTTCGATTCCCAGGCGGTGCCTGCCTTTTCTGGTGAACCCCCTACCACATCCAACATCCACCTATCAACTTGACACAATCTTCCAAACACCTATCTCCTATTCTTGGACAACACCCAGCTGTCACCTTCTTCAACACTAAACATCCTCGGTCTATCCTTAACTCAAAATTTTAACTGGAAACTTCACATCTCCTCTCTTACTAAATCAGCTTCCTCGAGGTTGGGCGTTCTGTATCGTCTCCACCAGTTCTTCTCCCACGCACAGTTGCTATCCATATACAGGGGCCTTGTCCGCCCTCGTATGGAGTATGCATCTCACGTGTGGGGGGGCTCCACTCACACAGCTCTTCTGGACAGAGTGGAGTCTAAGGCTCTTCGTCTCATCAGCTCTCCTCCTCTTACTGATAGTCTTCTACCTCTCAAATTCCGCTGCCATGTTGCCTCCCTTTCTATCTTCTATCAATATTTTCACACTGACTGCTCTTCTGAACTTTCTAACTGCATGCCTCCCCCTCTCATGCGGCCTCACCGCACACAACTTTCTACTAAAGCTCATCCCTTTACTGTCCAAATCCCTTACGCACGAGTTAACCAGCATCTTCACTCTTTCATCCCTCACGCTGGTAATCTCTGGAACGATCTTCCTTCAACTGTATTTCCTCCTGCCTGCAACTTGAACTCATTCAAGAGGAAGGTATCAGGACACCTCTTCTCACGTAATTGACTGCTCTTTCGGCCACCTCTTCGGATTCTTTACAGGAGCAGCGAGTAGCGGACTTTTTTTTTATTGTTTCCTTTTTTTGTGTGCCCTTGTGCTGTCTCTGCTGTAAAAAAAAAAAAAAAAAAAAAAACAAAAATGCAGACCAATCATGTTAAACCTATGATGCGCATACACATCTAAGGGAATCTAAAGTAAAACTACAAGATGAAATGGTAATAATGTTAATCCTTACCAGTTACTAGAGTTCCATGTGATATGAGCAGAGCCTCCACAGTACCCAGCTTGTCTTGGCCTCCCTCCCTCAACTCCAGCTGCACATCATATCTGTAGCCACACAAAAATAGACATTTATTGCTGCAGACAAACATAAGACGAACCGGCAACATAGTTGCAAACAAGCTGTAAATATTGGGCCGTATTACAAGTCAAACCCGAGAAGTTTCGGGTCCCTACAAAGGTCAGTTTTGGGGCCGTATTACAAGTCCAATCCGAGAAGTTTCGGGTCCCTACAGAGTTCGGGATGAATAACACTGTAGGGACCCGAAACTTCTTGGATTGGACTTGTAATACGGCCCCTAAACTGACCTTTGTAGGGACCCGAAACTTCTCGGGTTTGACTTGTAATATGGCCCATTGACCTAAACATTACAGTTGCCATCTAGAGACAATGTTTGTTACAGCATTTGTATAAAAAATTGTCAATATGTTGGCAACAATAGTTGACGTGGTGAGACCGTCCACACATGGTCTGTGTATGTGTGAAGGTTATGTCGACATGTGAGGATGCCTTGGACCTTATTAGTTTCACTGCCAATTTTTTTTTCCTTAATTTTTTTCAGTTCTTTTCTGAGCTGAGTAATCACATTTTTCATTTTCTATTTGGTGTTGCCTTTTTCCCCCTTCAAAACATCACTAATTCTTGCCATGAATCAGCTTTCTTGAAATTATTCTCATATAAAGTGTGGGTAGGATCCCCCCCCCAGTAGAGCGTGTCCCTTGTAACAATCAATTAGCATTAGTCTACTCTCTGGTCCACCCCACATTTGTTGTCCAGTCGGAGTAGGGTACTTGCTGCCACATCTGTGTGTATGTGTGTGTGTGTGTGTGTTTATTTTACCTATTTGTATTTACCTATTTGTGGTCCACAGGGCCTGAGTTAAGCTTGAATAGTCCTGTCTCCTTGTCTATATTTGCCCAACCTCTCCTTCATTTGATGGACACTCCCTGCCTCCACAACCTCCTCCTTTAGACCATTCCACTCATTTACACTTCTGTATGGGAAACTGTACTTCTTTTTATCCTTCAGACATGTTCCCTTTTTCAGCTTCTTACTATGTCCTCTCAGCCCCTCCTCCCCTGTCACAGTCAGGTTGCTCTATCCAATTTGTCCAGTCCACTAGTAAATTTATACAAAGCTATTAAGTCTGTTCTCCTCAAGCACCATCAATTCCATTTTCTCTAATCTGTTCTCATATGGAGACTCGACAACTCCGGTACCATTTTGATTGTGTGAGGGGGTAACTACGCCCTGCCGGCCTTGTTCAGTCTGCCGGCCTTGTTAAACTGCCGGCCTTGTTAAGTCTGCCGGCCTCGTTCCGCCCTGGCTCCTCCTACTTTCGAGCCGATGTCATAGCCCGGCTAACGGGCTAAGGCAGACACCAGCTCACCACCACAGAGTGCACACCTCGCCTTCTCAACCTCACGCTGGTCCTTCGTCTCACTGGGAAAGCTGCGTGTCTGGGCTCCTTGCTGCTTCTTCCCTGGCTGTACCGCCCGACCAAGTCACCACTGCTGTCCCCCACTGCACTCCAGCCTATGGACTTCACTTCCCTGGCCTTTAGCTGAGAGGATTACAACCGGTGCTCCCAACCCCGGTGACTCAGCAGGCCAATCCCTTTTGCACACTACAGTGGTTTGATTACCTTGTGGTCATTTTGTTGTCTTTGTTTGTGTTAATACACTCACCCTTATTTTGTGCTGTTTTCCTCTCCAAAGGGCTATAAGGGCATTCCTGGCTATCAAATCTTAATATTGAGGGCGAGAGATCATGGCCTCCCGTTTTCCCTCACATGTGGCGACCTCACCAGGATTCTTGCCTTTGGACATGTCTGATTAATTGTTTAATCTGTTGTTCCAGTCCCTTGGAAGGATTACAGCTTTGAAGTCGCCTTGAGCGCGCACTCACTGTCTGAGGCCCGGAAGTGAGTTCCTTACAGACGTCCTTTCCTGTAAGTTGATGTTTTTGTGTACTGTTTTGTATACTTTTTTGTACAATGCGAGTAATCTCTTTTATCGCTTCAGTGTCAAGACTGACAGATTTTCTACAGTCTTATTATTGCCGTCCACGTTGTGTTTGTCGGCTGTAGCGAGGTGTTGTTTCCTTATGTTTTGATTGTTTTGGTGTTTCTTTTGGGTATTGGTATTTCTTCATTTCTGTTACATTTGTCTTTACCATGGCTTCCGTCGAGGAACTTAAGAAGCAGGCTGTGGATTTAGGCTTCTCGGGAACAGACGTTGGACAATATGTCATCCAGATGCAGGCCTACGAGCGGGAAGAACGAGCCGCGGAGCGACAAGATCGGAAAGAAGAAGCGGAGCGACAAGATCGGAAAGAAGAAGCGGAGTGACAAGAACGGAAAGAAGAAGCGGAGCGACAAGAAAGGTTAGAACTTGCTCGACTTACAGCTGAAACTGAGCGAATGCGTCTGTCCGCCCAAGGTAAGCCTGCCACTCTCACCATCCCTGAGGCAGCTGCTCGTCCCAAGTTACCAGCATACCAGGACGGAGAGGATATAGCTACCTATCTCACTTGCTTTGAGAGAGTTGCGGAACTGTTACAGCTCGACCAGGATACGTATGCTGTCAGGTTGGGGTGTCTGTTGACAGGAAAAGCAGCAGAGTTGTACGTCTCTCTTTCTCCTGAGATTACCAGTGATTACGACGCGCTAAGAATGTCCTTGCTGGCAGGATTCAAGAAGACTTCAGACGGATATCGCCTCGATTTCCGCTCTGCCAAGATTAGAGACGGGGAAAATTATACTCAGTTTGCTGTTCACTTAACCCGTCTATTCCAGAGCTGGCTGGAGGCTTCTAAGGTTCCGGCAGATTTTGATTCCTTGAAGAAATTCATGGTACTGGACCAGTTCTTGGCTTCTTTGAGTCCTGACCTCCGCACTTTTATCAAAGAGCACAGACCCTCTTCTCTCGACAGCGCAGTCCAGCTAGCTGATGATTGGACCACGGCACACTACTCCAGTCGATCCTCGGCCAAACCTGCTCCCCGACCCTTGAAGCCCACGTCGAAGACGTCACCACCAGCTCGCATGTCATCCACACCGACTTCTTCCTCCAACATCAAGTGTCATGGCTGTGGTGAGTTAGGCCACATTAGGCCCCGGTGTCCCAAGAATCCACGGGCCTTCAAAGAGAGTCCTCCATCTCAACCTTTCACGGTAGGATTTTGCCTCTCCGAGCACCGTGTTCCTCGACCCCTTGTTGCCGGTACTGTTAATGGATCTTGGACCTCTTCCATCTTTAGGGATTCTGGGTGTACCTGCATTGTCGTGGCCGACGAAGTTCTCCCTGATGCCGACCTCACCAACTGCCGCCGGTGTCAAGTGGCCGACTACCTGGGGCGGGTTGACACCTTCCCTGTTCTCCACTGTTACGTCAGTTGTCCCTACTTTGAAGGCTGGACTGATGTAGTCTGGGCTCCCATCAAGTTTGCCAGCGTCTTGATTGGCGATGTCCCTGGGGTACGGGTCCCTAAGGAGCCATACCCTGCCTTCGACTACGGTCCTCAGCCTCCTGCTTCTGAACCCGCTATACTTCCCTCATCTTCCAACGTTATTACACCTCCTGCCCAGAGCTTTGCCAAGTCAACCCCTGTCTATCCTGACTCTCTAGTCTCTTCAACTTCCCCACAGGTGTGTGTAGTAGAGACTCGAGCCTCGACGGCTAGGATGAAGCGCCTTCATCCCCTTTCATCTTCCTGATCTCCAGCAAACTGTCCGTCACCCCTGAGGAGTTTGGTCGTCTTCAGATGTCCTGCGATACTCTGTCCATCGCACGAGCCAAGGCTGCAACGGGAGAGACTGACCAAGTTCGCAACAACTCCACCTTTCAGTTCCTTTTTCAAGAAGGACTCCTCTACCGGAAGTGCCTTACTTCACGGCGTCCAGAGAAGTTGGGAAAATTATGTTTGGTCGTTCCACGTAAGTGCCGGCCCATCGTATTAAATGTAGCACATGAGAACCCTTTAGCTGGTCACTACTCCCATCGCAAAACTGAACAGAAAGTCGCCGATCAATTCTTCTGGCCTGGGATGGGTACTGACATCAGAGTACACTGCCGTTCTTGTGACAAGTGCCAGTGCTTCTCTCAAAAGGGGCGAGTAAGACCAGCCCCCCTTCAGCCTATACCCATCGTTACCGAGCCCTTTGCTCGTGTTGCCATTGATCTGGTTGGACCACTCTCCCCTCCTTCCTCTGCCGGACACAGGTATATCCTAACTCTCATCGGCTTTTCCACAGGTTTCCCTGAGGCCCTGCCACTAAAGGATGTCGACTCTATCTCAGTTGCTGAAGCTCTTCTTACCATCTTCTCCAGAGTCGGCATCCCTCGTGAAGTTCTGTCTGATCGTGGGACCCAATTCACTTCAGCCCTGATGCAAGAACTACATCGACTACTGGGGGTCAAGCCGATCTTTACTACGCCTTACCACCCCAGTGGCAACGGTCGCATTGAAAGGCTACATGGTCCCCTAAAAGCCATCCTGAGGAAGCTCTGCAGCGAGAAACCACGTGAGTGGCACAGGTATTTAACACCTACTCTGTTTGCCCTCCGAGAAACTCCCAGTGACAGGACAGGATTCTCGCCCTTCGAGCTGCTCTATGGTCGCAGCGTCCGTGGTCCTCTCTCAGTGTTGCGCGACCTTTGGGAGGACAAGACCCTTCAACAGGAAGAACGGACCAGCTTCCAGTACGTTCTGGAGCTACGGGATAAATTGGAGGAATGTGGCAAGATCGCCACCCAGAACGCTGAAGTCAGCCGCCGCCTCTACAAGACTTATTTTGACCTCAAGTTTCAAGGTAGGAGTTTCATCCCAGGAGACGAGGCCCTCGTTCTTCTACCCAGCGACACCAGCAAGCTCCTTGTGTCCTGGAAGGGCCCCTACCGGATCCTACAGAAAAGGGGTAAAGTAAACTACCTCGTTGATCTTCCCCAAGGACCTAAAGTCTTCCACGTCAACATCCTGAAAAAGTACCATCGCAGGGCCCAAGTTCAGTGTATACAGGTCCTGGATGAAGTTGCCACCCTAGAAGCACTCTCGGCACCTGGGAGAGATGGACCCGCAGTCATCGAGGAGCAAGTTTCTGACGAAGTTTTTCAGCTCCCGACGACACAGAGTTCCTTAGAGGTCCCTGCTACCGGAAAGCTTCAGGTAGGAGAATCCCTCACCTGGGACCAGAACGCCAACATTGAAGATCTCCTCAGAGAATTTGCTGATGTCTTTTCAGATGTTCCAGGTCACTGCACTACCCTAGAACACGACATCACTCTCACCACGACCGACCGAGTCCAAACCAAGGGTTATCCCGTCCCCGTTCATCTTCAGCCATCTTTCAGACAAGAAGTCGAGACTCTCTTCCAGCAAGGAATCATCCAACGCTCGTCCTCTCCTCACTGTTCTCCTGTTGTGATGATAAGGAAACCAGACAATTCCTACAGAATGGCTATTGACTATCGCCAATTAAATTCCATCACAGTTTTTCATGCTGAACCCACCTGCAACATTACCGAGGATTTGCATAAATTCTCAGGATCCAAGTATTTCAGCGAGTTGGATCTGTGCAAGGCATACGACCAGGTACCTTTTACAGACAACGCCAAAGCTCTCACAGCTTTTCCAACCCACCTAGGATTGATGGAGTTTCGCCGCATGCCCTTTGGTCTCTCTACTGCCTGTGCTACCTACATACGCCTCATGCGCATTGTGCTTGGTGGGATCTCTAACGTCTCCTTCTACTTCGATAATATTTTTGTTTATTCAAAGGACTGGTCCACGCATCTAGAAGCTCTTCGAGGAGTCCTGGAACGGTTGAGGGAACATCATCTCACCGTCAAGCCATCCAAGTGTCGTTTCGGAGTCCCCTCCATTCGTTACCTTGGATTCATCGTCGACGGGATGTATCTTCAACCTCAGCATGACAAGACCGATGCCATCACCATCATGCTTCCACCTACCACCAAGAAACTTCTCAAAGCCTTCCTTGGGCTTGTGTCATTTTACCTCATGTTTATCCCGCAGGCAGCTGAATACACCGGCCCTTTGTCAGACTTGCTCAAGAAGAATGTTCCCGAACCGTTGACTTGGAGTGAAGACTTGTTGGTGCGGTTCAAACACCTCAAGGATAAGTTGGTCTCGCCACTAATGCTTCGTCTGCCGAACCCGGATCTGATCTTCGTTCTGAGGACCGATGCCTCCAGCCGCGGGATTGGAGCAGTCCTTCTGCAGTACTACAGCGAATGTCCACATCCCGTCGCCTATGCCAGTCGGAAGTTACTCGACCGTGAAACAAGGTACTCCACGATTGAACGAGAGTGCCTTGCAGTCATCTTCGCCATCAACAGGTTTGACTTCTACCTACGTGGTAAGGAGTTTATTTTAGAGGTAGATCACAAGCCTCTTTTGTACCTGTAAACATTCAAAGGAAAGAATGATAGACTGCTTCGTTGGGCTTTGTCTCTTCAAGCCTACAAGTTCAGAGTCGTTCATGTGGCAGGCAAAGATAATTAACTTTTGGTGTAATCTACTTCCAGCAGATTCTTGTTTGGGGGGCCGTGTGAGGGGGTAACTACGCCCTGCCGGCCTTGTTAAGTCTGCTGGCCTTGTTAAACTGCCAGCCTTGTTAAGTCTGCCAGCCTCGTTCCGCCCTGGCTCCTCCTACTTCTGAGCCGACGTCATAGCCCGGCTAGCGAGCTAAGGCAGACACCAGCTCACCACCACAGAGTGCACACCTCGCCTTCTCAACCTCACGCTGGTCCTTCGTCTCACTGGGAAAGCTGCGTGTCTGGGCTCCTTGCTGCTTCTTCCCTGGCTGTACCGCCCGACCAAGTCACCACTGCTGTCCCCCACTACACTCCAGCCTATGGACTTCACTTCCCTGGCCTTTAGCTGAGAGGATTACAACCGGTGCTCCCAACCCCGGTGACTCAGCAGGCCAATCCCTTTTGCACACTACAGTGGTTTGATTACCGTGTGGTCGTTTTGTTGTCTTTGTTTGTGTTAATACACTCACCCTTATTTTGTGCTGTTTTCCTCTCCAAAGGGCTATAAGGGCATTCCTGGCTATTAAATCTTAATATTGAGGGCGAGAGATCATGGCCTCCCGTTTTCCCTCACAGACTGCTATCCTCAGGTCATCCCACCAAGCTAAAGCAAAAGGCCAGAAGCAAAGCCTCTTTGGTGGGTCCAGAGGCTGTACAGGAGTGATAGGACAGAATACAGAAATAAGGCTGTGATTGGAGGAGCCCAACAGAGAGAACAATTTAACAGATTAAGCCGAAGGGTTAGAGATAAGGAAGAGGTCAAGAATGTTGGGCGAGTCTCCAAGGCAGTCAGGAATACATGTGGGGTGCTGAACCAAATGCTTTTGATCATTGAGGAGAGCAAAGTTGAAGGCTTATACACCAGGCTGGTCAGTGAAAGAGGATGAAAGCCAAAGCTGGTGGTGAACACTGAAATCTCCTAAGATGGAGATTTCAGCAAAGGGAGAGTGGGTCAAGATGTGCTCCACTTTAGAGTTCAAATAGTCAAAAAATTTTACATAGCTGATAGAATTAGGTGAGAGAAGGCAGCACAGATGTATTTAGTAATAGAATGACAATGAAGTCTCAGTCAGATGGTGGAAAATTCGGAAGAGTCAAGGTCGTGGGCATGAGAGCACGTGATGTCGCTGCATACATAGATGGAACATCCAACTTTGGACTGAAATTTAGGATGGAGATAGAGGGAGGGAATAGAGAAGAGATTGCTGTCAGTAGCCTCTGAAACCTGGGTTTTGGTGAGGAAGAGAAGGTGAGATTTAGGGGAGGAGAGATGGTGTTCCACAGAATGGAAGTTAGAGCAAAGAATGCAATTGTGGCAGAAATTGATGAATAGAAAGTTAGAAGAGTTATCAGGAGATTTATTGTCCCCAGATGGGGACTCCGAGGCACAGTTGTTACCCATCATGAATTTTGAATTTGGAAAATTTCTTTGTAGAAGTGGTGTGTGTGTGTGTGTGTGTGTGTGTGTGTGTGTGTATGTAATGTGGTGTGAGGAGTGAGAGAATTTGTCTAGAGAGCATGCTGAACTACTCTCTGGTGTTAATGAAACAACAGAGAAATGGAAAGTGAGGACAAGGGAAGGGTCTTTGATAGGCTTGCAGCACTGCTTCGCCTCCCTTATATACCTCACCAGGAATAACATGTGCCCTATTTGGTGGCCGTCTGACTGCCTACTCCCTACTCTTGCTATGTGTTTTATGTCACGTGTACAGTTATGTAGATTTCTCCTCAGGAAACCCAGTGTTTGGTTGGTTGTGGCACTGATGTGGTACATGTGGGTGTTGAATTTTAACCCTCTCGTGCACGATGACGCGTTTCGCGTCATCAAAGGGTGAAAGGTCCTGGCGCACGAAGACGTGAAATGCGTCATAAGACTTTAAAAAATTGATTAAAAATTAAGTTTTCAGTGAAAGTGCATCAAATTTGGGAGCGTCATTTGTTGGGATAAGCTTCTTAATGGTAACATATGGCAACCTTTCTAAGGAGCGTAGATGAGGAGCTTTGAGCGATTTTTAGTTGTTAGCCTACTCAGATGAGAGAGGAAAAAATAGTTTTATTGGTGTAACTAGGGAACTAATAGGTGTATGAGGATTTTAATACCATAAGAATCCTCACTAAATTCCATTTCGAAACATATATTCGGCTAAAAAAGTTGGCCCACAAAATTTTGAGCTAGCGAGTGGGGAGGAGTTGGTACTTAGGATTTATTGTCTACAATACTCTATACGGAGACTTGAAGCAAGTTTGTATTGTTTATGTATATATTTTCCTCTTTTTATTTGAGCATGTTCTATTACAAGTCTTTATGAAGCCATTGATACCAAATTTATTGGGGTACGATATATCCGTGAGGGTAAAATATGTCCAGGAATGTAGAGTATCGCGGTGGCAAAAAAAGGCCAGTCAGGCCTGAAAAATGTATGATGAGTAGAACAGAAACTTATTGGAAACTTATGGTGTGCGAGAGGGTTAGGTTTGTGGACAGGTGGACACCAAGGTATTTGTGTGTGTGTAAAGATTCAAGATCCATATTGTGGAGGGTGTATGTATGATGGATGGGGTTGTGTGCTCTGGTAAATCTTAAAAGTTTGCATTTGTCAGGGTGGAAATGCATCTGCCAGGTGCGCTCCCACCGCTGAAGTGAGTCCAGGCTGTTTTGAAGTAATCTGCAGTCATTATTAGTCTTTACTGCTCTAAAGAGTAAACTATCATCAGCAAACAGTCTAGAGCAGGGCTACTCAACCATTATGAGCAAAGGTCCAGTTAGACAAGTACAAATGTATGCACAGATCCGATTAAATATTGTAGCTGGACCCCAGCTCCAGGAGTAGCAAAATATAATTTTACATTATGAAAGTCCTAGCGATGGATTCTTGCAAGTGTATTTCCTTGACTGATTGTAGGGCCTACAGTCAGGCAAGGAAATATACTTGCAAGAATCTATCACTACCAGGACCATGTAAATCAGTTATATTTTTCAACTGCTGGAACTTGGGGTCCAGTTACAACATTCATAAGGTCCGGATTCGGACCGCGGGCCGCCAGTTGAGTAGCCCTGGTCTAGAGGAAGAGTTAGGCGTTGAGAGTCGAAGATCATTCATGTACAGGAGGAAAAGAAGGGGACCTAGAACAGTGCCTTGTGGAACACTTGAAGAAACAGGGACAGTCTCAGATAAAGAACTGTCAAGAAGAACATGTTGAGTCCTGCTGGTAAGAAATGCAGTGATCTAGTGAAGAACAGGTCCTGAAATACCATAGTATTTCAGTTTTAATGTTAGTCTTTTGTGCAGAACTTTGTCGAAGGCTTTGGCAAAATCTAAAACAATTGTGTCAACTTGTTTAATGTCATGTCAGTCAGGTAGCCTTATAATGTCATGAAATGTAGAAATGAGTTGCAATTCACATGAGCGTTTAGGATGAAAGCCATGCTGTGATTCAGTAAGGATGTTGTTTGAGTCAAAGTGATTCATTGTGTTCTAAAATATTACATGGAATTGATGTTAGTGAGATGGGGCAATAATAGGCGCACCTAACATCACTGTAGCCGATCCAGGATTCAGTACGTTTCCTGACTAGTAGAAGGTAATGTTATAATTGTATTTCGTAAAGAATCCTTATAACCAAAAACTAACTAAAATTATGGGTATTCTTTTTCTTAAACAGAACATTGAATAAACAACAGAACAATATGAAAATACATATAGCCACCGTTGCCAGGTCATCGTACTCAGAGCATAGTATTTACCAGTTTCTGATGATTAACTATTGCCAAGAAACATCAGGATCTAACTCTTTTAACGATAACTATAAATTAGTTTCGTTATTGGAGCCCAGAAGACAGTTTAGGGGTAGGAAGTCAGGAAACATAATCGGCTGAGTACTACAATCTGGCAACGTTGAGGCTGTAGCCAGCACGCCCGAGCCAGCCTATACGCCATTTTGGGGGTATCAGATACCATAAATAGCATATTTTTACTGCGCAAAGCAGGTGATGTCACTTATTGTGACTTCGTGAGCTTTCATATTTATCTATTTGTATATATTTCATGGTGGCAAAACTTTCATCACTAGTTTCATTTTTACTAGTGACAAGAAAATGTGACTGTTTTTCACAATAGAATTTCACTCAAACAAGTGAATCAGACACCACAGAAATATTACCAGTGTGCGTATGAATGAATACAAAGATAAACACATACTTTGATTTAACTCTAGGATGTCTCATGGATCATTAATAAATAAAAACATAATATCTGGATAGGCTACTCTTTAGCCCGTTACCAGCTATGGCCGCCAAAAAAGTCCCTCCGCCAAGTTTGTACCCCACCATTTGGTGATTGTTAGGTACACCTATTGGCTGGGTCAGTCCGGTAACCTGTCTTAAAAAAAATTATTAATGTTTGCCAGAAAACAGTCAAAAGGTAATGATGTGGATGATAGGGATTGAGTGAAGATGGCCTGGAGGATGGGGGCAAAAGATTTAAGGATGAAAGCGGGGATGTTGTTGGGGCCAGTGGATTTACAAGTGTCAAGTCCTTCCAGTAACTTTTGTATTCCATTAGTCAGAATGTCAAGGGGAGCTATCAGGGGGAAGAGGCTGTGTGGCATGTTTGGTGTTTGATTGTGCTCTTGTGTGTACACCGATTGGAACTGTGTGTTGTGGGCTGGTTACCAGTGGTGGGCACGGTTCCGCTAATCCGCTAACCACTAATTAGCGAAGCTAATTTTTTGTTAGCTGATTAGCGTTTTTGCAAACTTTGGAAACAGTTAGCCAAATGGGTCAAATGGGGTAATTAAAGTCAAGTCAATGTCAGGGAAGTTGAAATCACCTGTGATCCAGATGTGTTTGTCTGCCTGTATGCATGAAAGAGAATTCTGAAGATTGTGTAAATAGTCTGTATTAGTAGAAGGTGGTCAGTAAAAAGCAATAAGAAGAAATTTACAGTTGAAGGTTTGTAACTGGACCCAGATGATTTGCAGTTGATGTCAAGGTCAGGCCTATGTTCAACATAAAGATCTAGTTTTGTGGCGATAATAACACCACCAACCGCCACCTTTGCCGAAGTCTGTTAGGCGGTCTTTACGGAATACTGCTATGCTAAATGGGGACAGGAAAAGCTCACTACTGCCAATGTCAGGGGTCAACCAAGTCTCAGTCCTTACTATTATGTCAGGATTTTGCGTGGTAATTAGGTGGTGCAATTGGGCTATTTTGTTTTCTTATGCTACGAAAGTATATTGATAATAATCAAGGGGAAGTGTGGCTATGACATGGTGGATGTGGAAGTGATGGGTTGGGTGAGGATGGTGCAGAAGAAGAAACAGGAGGAGGTGAAGAAGTAAAGGGAGGTGATGTACAAAGGGAAGAAAAGGAAATAGGGACTGGGGAAAATAAAAGGGTAGGATTCAGGGAGGGTGATAGGGCGTGCCTGGGTTTGTAAGTAACTGTGGTGAGAGGCGAGTAATGAGTCGAGTAAATGGTATTAATGGAGACATATCATGCACTATAATGGTGCTTACGTTATGCCTGGGGTTTCATCGTCGTCATCTGCCTCGTCGTAAGCCCTGGACACCAAGTACCTCACCTCCCCAAAGAATGTCGCCATATCTGAAGGATCAGCCCCAAAAACACTAGACTATATAACGTTTGAAGGAGGGTGTCCACTGTGACTGTCCAGGCCGCAACGAGTGTTTCCTTCCTTCCAACGGGGCCTTGACGATGACCAGCATCTCTTCATGAGATCTATGACGCTTTGCAACGCTTCTTACTATTTTTTTTTTTCAAAATCTTATTATTTATCACAGTATCTAATGTTCTTTCCCAGCTGTCTTCACGAGTGTCAATGTTTAGCCTTCAACCAAGAAACTTCTTGGGTGTTTTTTATGGGGCTAGTTAGGCTGTGGGGCCACAGCTTCTAGAGCCCTTCCAAGAAACTTCTTCTTCGTGGGTGTTTTATGGGGCTAGTTAGGCTGTGGGCCCACAGCCTCTAGAGCCCCGTCAGTGGTAGTTGTTATCAGGAGTCGTTGATTGTGTTGGCCGTCCTGTCACCAGGGCGGGAGTTAGATCCTGTCGAGTTGCCCCGACTTCTGCAGGAAGGTTTGCGTGCACTTGAGGGCGTGGAAGGCAGTGTTGGGGCTGAGGGCGTCGCTGCCCAGCAGGTCCTCTAGGGTTGGCCTGTGAATACGGAGACTGGTTAAGGATGCTTTGATGGTGGTGCGGAGGGAGTGGAATCTTGGGCAGTGGAGGAGGAGGTGTTCTGGTGTGTCAGGTTGTGTGGGGCACCATGGGCAGTATGGGTCTCGGACTATGTTCAGTCTGTGCAGGTGGGCGTTGAGGCGGGTGTGTCCAATCCTTAGACGGGTGATGGCTGTGTCCAGGGGGCGACTGGGGGAGAAGGGGCGCCAGTGCCGGGCGGGGGAGTGTCTGTAGTGGCCGAGGGTGAGCTGTCTGAGGTCTACCGTTAGTCTGGTGGTCCAGTGGCTGTCGGAGGTGGGTCTTGAGGTCACTGTGGTCCGGAGGGCTGTGAATTGGCTGGGGGTGTGTGTGTGTGCCAGGTTGGCAGCTTGGTCTACCGCTGTGTTGCCCACGATGCCTATGTGGGAAGGGACCCACTGAAGGTGGACCCGTCTGCCCCCGGAGGTCAGCTGTGCCAGGAGGGAGTGGATGGCAAAGCATAGTGTGTGGTGTGTGTGAGGTCTGTGAGTTGAGAGGAGTTGGAGGGAAGTGAGGGAGTCAGTAAAGAGGGAGACTGATTGGTGTGGGGGAAGCGTTGTCGCTGCTGTGAGGCCTTCCCTGATGGCAAAAAGCTCTGCCCCAAGGATGGTGGTGTGGGGTTGGAGTTTCCAGTTGGTGGAGGTGTGTAGGGTTGGGAGGTATATGGCCGCACTAGTAGAGGGAGGGGAGGGAATATGGGAGCCGTCTGTGAATATGAAAAAGGTGTCCCTGTATTTGGTGGAGAGGAGAGACAGGAAGAGGGCCTTCCCCTGGTGTGGACAATCTGCTTTGGTCCATGGTGTCTGAAGGTCTAGGGAAATGAATGAAGGAAGGGGGAACCATGGACCTAGGGGAGAGAGGTGTGCAAGGGGGTAGAATGAAGGAGGGGTGACAGAGAGAGCGGTGTAGATAGAGAGGGCTCGAGTGATGAATGGCGTGTGAGCGCGGAAGGCCTGTGGGGCTGGAAGTGGGTCTGGTCGGTGTTGGGACAGGACAGTGTGAAGGGAGGAGTGAGGAGAGGATGTTATTCTGTGGAAGGTGGTGACTGTCTTAGTGTCGCGCCTGTGGTCTAGTGAGGGAAGGCCCGCCTCTGCCTGCAGGGCCAGGGTGGGAGACGACCTGAAGGCGCCTAGGGCTATCCGCAGTGCGGTGTTCTGCACCACCTGCAGCTGGCGGAGGAGCGTCGGGGAGGCTGAACCGTAGACCTCACACCCGTAGTCTATTTTGCTACGGATGTAGGCGCGGTAGAAGTGGAGGAGCGTCGCTCTGTCGGCTCCCCACTTGACGCCCGCCAGGGCCCTCATGAGGTTCAGCCGGGGCAGACAGGAGGTTCGGAGGGCACTGACGTGGCGCTTCCATGTGAGGCGAGGGCCGTCCAGCACTAGACCCAAGAATCTGTGTGTTTGTGCGGAAAGGGATGACTGTGCCTGTGAGGTGTGCTTGAGGAATGGCGAGGATGCGGCGACGGGTGAAGCACGAGGCACGACTTTGGTGCACAGAGGGTGAGGCCCCACTGAGTGCACCATTGGCTGATGGTGTCGAGCCCCCCTTGGAGGAGGGTTTGTGCCTCAGGAAGAGAAGGAGCGGAGCATAGGAGGGAAATGTCATCCGCATAGAGGAAGGTATGAGTGCCAGGAGGGGAAGGCAGGTCGGACAGAAGAATGTTGAAGAGGAGAGGGCTTAGGGGTGAGCCTTGGGGAACCCCTCTACGGATAGGATAGGGGTGGGAGAAGGTGGTCCCGATAGAGACAGAGAAGGTACGACACGAGAGGAAGGAGCGGACCCAGAGCAGAGGAGCGCCGAAGAGGTCCAGGGAGGAGAGTTTATAGAGGATAGCATTGTGGGAGGCAGAATCAAAGGCCCCTTCAAGATCCAAGAAGGCGGTCAGCGTGAAGCGCCCCCGGCCAAAACCCTCCTGAACATGATGGTCAAGGTCAAGGAGGGTGTCGATGGTTCCCCGGCGGGGCCTGAAGCCAGACATGTTAGAGGGAAGGAGATGATTGTGTTCCAGCCACCAAGAAAGCCTTGTTAGCACGAGGTGTTCAAAGAGTTTGCTGATGCAGGAAAGAAGGCTGATAGGTCGGTAGGAGGAGGGTAAGGTGGGGTCCTTCCCTGGCTTTGGGAGTGGAAGGGTGATGGCGTGGCGCCACTGATGAGGGAAAGTGCCGGAAAGCCAGCTGTGGTTAAAGAGCTGAAGGAGGAAGAGGGAGTAGGCCTCTGGGAGGTGTTTGAGAAATTCATTGGGAATGTCGTCATCCCCAGTGGATTTCCCCACCGGCAGTGCAGCTATGGCTGTGGCGAGTTCGTGGATCAGAAAAGGCTGGGCGATGGGATGGATGGCGGACTGTTGGGGTAGTATGGGGGGAGGGACCGGTCCGGGGAGCCCAGTCGTGTGCGGAAGTGTGAAGCTAGATGTTCCACCTTCTGGGCATCCCCAGCTAGTGGAACCCCGTTGTGGTGGAGGGGGAACATGAGATCGAGGGGCCTGGGGCCGGACCATCTTCCTGAAGAATAGCCAGGTTTTTGTGAGTGAAGTGGAGAAGTCTAGGGAGGCGCAGAAGGCGGACCAGGATGCCCTTTTGGCTGACAAGATCGTGCGCTTACAGCGAGCCTCCAACTGGTGGAACCTTCGGCGCAGCTCCGGGATGGGCCTTCGGCGCCAGGCATTGAATGCCCCGCGCTTGGCCCTCACCGCAGCCTCGCACTGTCTGTTCCACCAAGGGGCCCGAAGAAGACGTGGGGGCTGAGAGGAACGAAAGGTGAAGCAATGGGACCCCGCTACCACCAAGGTGTCAGCTAGGGCCCCTATGGCTGTGTCAGGAGAAGGGCTGGGGGGGAGAGGTGTGGAAGAGAGGTGGTCTAGAAAGGAGTGCCAGTTGTCAGCCCTAAGGGACCACTACCAAGACACAGGTCAAGGGTGGAGGCCCTGGCTGTGGCGGAGTCAATTCGGGTGGGAAGGTCCGGGGGGGTGAGGAGAGAGAAGGAGGCACTGCCGGTGAGGAAATCCACTAGGGAGTGTCCAGAACGGTTCTGCTGAGCCGTAAAGAGGGACGGCTCCCAATGAGTGTGGTGGGGATTAAAGTCACCCATGATAAGTGCAGGGGAGGAGAGCTAATTGAAGAAGTGGCGGTATTCTATAGTCCGGCTGTCTCCTTAGCTGTAAAAAAAAAAAAAAAAAAAAAAAATCTAGGGCGGCCTGGGGCCGGGGGGGGGCGGGATTAGTGACGGGAAGGTAAGGATGACAGGAAGATGGTCGCTGCCGATGTGTGGCCCGGTGGTGACAGTGGTGAGGTGCAATATGGACCACTACCAAGACACAGGTCAAGGGTGGAGGCCCTGGCTGTGGCGGAGTCAATTCGGGTGGGAAGGTCCGGTGGGGTGAGGAGAGAGAAGGAGGCACTGCCGGTGAGGAAATCCACTAGGGAGTGTCCAGAACGGTTCTGCTGAGCCGTAAAGAGGGACGGCTCCCAATGAGTGTGGTGGGGATTAAAGTCACCCATGATAAGTGCAGGGGAGGAGAGCTAATTGAAGAAGTGGCGGTATTCTATAGTCCGGCAAATCTTAAGTGGCGGCTCTGACGTAGACAGCCCGCTAGACCCCGTTGCCACGTTTCCAGCTGACCTCGCACACCATGCCTCTCTCTCTCTCTCTCTCTCTCTCTCTCTCTCTCTGTGTATGTGTGTGTGTGTGTCATTCTCTCTCTCTCTCTCTCTCTCTCTCTCTCTCTCTCTCTCTCTCTCTCTCTCTCTGTGTGTGTGTGTGTGTGTGTGTGAAAAGTGGGGGTGTACTCATACGGGGAGTATGGTGCACGACAATGCATAATAATAATAATATTAATAATAAACCTCTTTAAAAAATTCACCAAGACTCTTTAAAATTACCTCTTGGGTGGTGTGGAAATAAGGTCAAAGTGTAATATTTTAATGTTCTTAGCGACCACTCCTTCCCCACTCCCTGGTCATCCCCGGCGGAACCTCACCATTCACCTCGATGATTCACATCAAAATTTGCTTGACGGTCCTGGCATTACATATACAGGTACTACAGTCTCCATATTTTGTCATAATTATGCCATATGGCTGATATTGTATGGCAGATGGCAGACACACACCAAAAAATGGCAGAAATGCGATAATTAAAGCAGGCAGAGCAACTGGCACCTGCGGTGTGTTGGGTTGACTTGAACTGACAACGCCGCGGTGGCAACGCTGCCAAGTGTTGTACAAATTTCTTTGTATTCACTCACAGATAGAGAATCAATCATAAAAACCATATCTGTTTTTATACTAGAGTGAGAGAGAAAGAGAGAGACACGAGGAGAGAAAGAGAGAGAAGGGTGTGAAAGGCACGGTGCGCGGACCCGAGCTGAAGGTGACACGGACTCCCAGGAACTCCAAGTGGCCTCCCGGGGGGTGAGGGATAGCTGACAGGAGGGAAGGGGCCGCCGGACTATTTTTTTATTTTTTTTATATAGCAGCAGGAGGCCTCCGCCCACCGCTCCAGTTCGGCGGTCCTGCCCATAGGGAAAGTAGCCAGGGAATGACGGGGAGTAGGGTTCAGTGAGCCAGGTCTCACAGACACCAATGAGGAGAGGAGAGATGGAGGAAAGGTAAGTTTTGAATGGTGGGAGCTTGTAATAAAGGGACCTGGCATTCCAGAAAAGAAAGGGAGATGTTGGTGGAGGATTCACGTTGAAAGGGAACCAAAGAAGGAGATGAGGGAAGGAAGGGTTTTTGAGAAGCAGTCTGAGAGGGAGTGGCCGGTGGAAAGGAGAGAGCAGAAGGTCTGGATGACCGGGGCGAGGTTACAGATGATGGAGGTGAGTGAAAGGGGCGCGGTGTGCTGGGCAGCAGTGTCGGCTGAGTGAGGGGGTGGGGAGGAGGCGGGGAGTGGGGCAGCTGGGAGGTGGGAGATGGGCTGGAATGGAGGTTGGGCGTGGTGTGCCGGTAAGAGGAGAAGTGGTGATGGGCTGTCAGGGAGGCCTTGGGGAGGGTCAAGGGGGTGGAGGGGTAAGGGGTGGGCGGTATGGGTGTGCCCTTCAAGGGGAGCGGGACCGGGGGAGCTATCAGCAGGGCGGTCGGGAGCAGGGGCGCTGATGGCGTTGGGGTGGGGGGTGAGGACATTGCTGGCCGGGCGACGGCGGGGAGAAATCAGTGGCTGCGGGGGGCGGGTGGTGGACCTAGAGTTGGGTGGGCGGGGAGTGGGTGGCCCTCTGTGTGTGGGGGTGGGCACGGTGAGGTGTTTGAAGGGGGAAGCGCGGAAGGGGATCAGTGTTGCCGAGGGGCTGTGGGGGCGGGGTGGCGGGGCGTTGTGGAGTGGGCGCGAGGGTGAGGAGACGGGGAGTGGGACGGACAATGGCTTCAGGATGGTGGGTGGAAGGGGTAGGATCCAACACTCCGGAGGCAGGTAGCAGCGGGGCTGAGGGGGGGCGCAGGGGTAGTGATCCCGGGCGAAAGGATCCAGGTTTGAGCTCCCGCATCCGCTGCCGGGACTCAAGCACCGTCAGATCGCCTTTATTAAGGCTGCTCTGTATTTCGTCTGCCGCTGCATGAGCTGGGCAGAGTTTGGAGGTGGATGTGTGTGCACCCTGGCAGCAGAGGCAGCGAGGGTCCTTTGTGCAGTCCTTTGCAGCGTGGAAACCGCTGCAGGTGCGGCACCTGACCTGGCCCCTACAGGTCCCTGTCCCATGCCCGTATGCCAGGCAGTGGTAACATTGAAGGACTGGAATGGAATGGGGCCGCACTGTATAGGCCGTACTGTCGATGGCCACGTGTGTTGGGAGAGGGCCTTGGAATTTAATACGGATTGCCGGGCCCTTGGCTCTGGCACCGTCAAGGAACTTGCCAGGAAGTCGGCATATGGCGCTTGGGAGGGATCGGGAGCCCCCCAGAAGTCAGTTTTTCTAGGATGGCACTGTCAGGCAGGGCAGTGTCGACCGGGTAGATCCGGCCGTATGTATGTTTGTGGGCTGGGTCAGGGTCAATCACCCGACAGCGGACTGGCCAATTCCCCAGGGAGGTCACTGACTCTGGGGACTGGGTTAAGTTGTCGAGGTTCGCGACCTCGAAGCGTAACCCGTACCCCCAGTGTGTGATTTGCAGGGTCTCCTCGATCACTTTTTTCTGGTAGATGGATCATGGAGCCGTGCAGAGCACTGGCCACCTTGGACGGGTGGATGAAGCAGCGGGTGTGGTCGTAGGAGGAGAGGCATACTACTAATGGTGCCTTGCCGGCGGGATCACGCTTGTTGGGGAAGGGGAGGGTTGGAGAAGGTGGTCAGGGTGCACTAGAGGTTCCCCGGGGGGTGGAGGAGTGAGGAGGTTCGCGGGGCCTAGTGCGGAGGGCAGGGTGGCGGGCGTGAGAATGGGGTCAGGAGAGGGAGGAGAACCATGATGGTGTTTGGGGTCGCTGGAGGGTACATCACCAAGTGGGGAGCGAGGCCGTTTGAAGGAGGAGGTGGCGGAGTCCATCTGTTCCATGGCGGGTGAAGGTGGGGGCCTGGAGACGTCGTGGGGTCTCAAGCTGGGGAGGTTGGTGGGCGGAGGCGGCCTCGCGGCCTCCTCCCGAATCTGACGACATCCAGGGGTAGTCTGGGGTGTCGTGCAGAGCTTGGGGTTGTTTGGGGAAGCACTGTGGATCGGGGCCCAAGGTGAGAGTGGTAAAGCGGCAGACTGGGAACAAGGGACCTTGTTCCAAGATGGCTGCCCGTTCTTCCAAGAAACCATTCCCGTCGACCGATGTTTTCCTTCCTAGCAGTGATGCCAGATCGAAACCTTCTATAAAACACTCTTATCTGGTAACACTGCGATCTAGATTCTAGAGGTTTCGGTTAATGTTACTAATTAAAAGCCACGTATTTTCGTCAGACTGTTATTTTCAGCCTGACGAAAATACGTGGCTTTTAATTAGTAACATTAACCGAAACCTCTAGAATCTAGATCGCAGTGTTAGCTACATATGATTGATTGATTGATTGATAATTTATATTGTTGCAGGTTTTTTTTTTGTTTTTTTTGGTATTTCGTTGGGGATATACCCCAATGGAGGAAGGCGGTGCATGCCGCGCAACCCCCCAGACGGCTGGTAGAGAGATACCCAATTCTTTCAAGGAGGAGGCCCAACAACGGGGCTGAGGGTGTCGGAAAGAGCCCACCTTTCCACCCCCATGGTAACTGATAGGTAGAGGTATTTAGGTATAATTCCCATACTAATGATTTTGCTTTTTTTATTAATAAAAACATTGTATTTTTATATTAGGGTTAAATCGAGTATCATACCTATTTTTTTGGAGAGAGAGAAAATTTTCACTGTATTCTAGGAGATTCTAGTGATTGAGTACCAGAGATATTGATTTAGTATTGGTATATCTTAATGATCATATATTTATTTACACATAATAGTTTATATCTCACTATAATTAGAGATTAGGAGAGAAGTAGGATATCCTAAACTAGTGGATATATTTGCTACTTAATAATGAGAGAGAGAGAATCAGAGAGAGAGAGAGAGAGAGAGAAGAGAGAGAGAGAGAGAGAGAGAGAATAAAGGACTAACTTTAAGATCTAACTTATATGTTAATATATATAAAACTTTTAAGAGATTAGAGAAGAAAGAGAGAAGAGAGAGAGAGAAAGAGAGAAGAGAGAGAGAGAGAGAGAGAGAGAGAGAGAGAGAGAGAGAGAGAGAGAGAGAGAGAGAGAGAGAGAGAGAGAGAGAGAGAGAGAGAGAGAGAGAGAGATATTGGATATTATTAGTGTGATATATCAGAGAGAGGTGATTAAATAGAGGAGTGATAAGAGAGAGAGAGAGAGTATGTAACTAATATAAATAAAAAAATGGAGCAATGGAGAGCATGGAAATCGGACATGAAAATAAAAAAATGAAACGGGGAGACGGTCAGCGGGGGAAAAGTGGGGGACATACTACAGGCAGGGGGGCGAGCATGGCGGGAAAATAATAGCCGATGGGAGCACAAGCAGTGCACCGGATCATTAGCGGGCACAGGCGGGGCGGCACTGTGAAAGGCATAGACGCAATAGCACCGCCCGATACCATACGATGCCAGTGATCGCGAGCAGTGATGTATTCTAAAGCCCCTCGAGTACCGATCCAGACCGGTACCACCAGATGTAGCCGATGTCGAGTGGTACTAATGCTGAGTTGACGTGAACATACCTGTAGCGATTCGGTACCAGTACCCGTACCAGATTATCGATACCGGAACCGGTACCGCCGGAACGCTTGGTGTACCGGTATTCAGCGACCCAGTACGATCAGCATCATACCCAAGTGTGATCACTCTGCTCGCATTAACTACGTGCCTTGCCCGCCCATATCATGATGGAGTCAGTGCCCGCTGACTAACTGCCCCTGTTCCCACCATTTTGTCCCCCATTCTGCAGACGCTGAGTCTCTTTATCCAATATTCTGTCCTGTTTTTGATTTTTCCTTATTTCCTAACGTCACTTTTTCCATCTTTTGTCATATTTTTTTTTATTTGGTATGTTTATTTTTTGTATTTTATTATTATATGGAGTCTTTTTTTTTTATCGAAAAATATTTATTTTCTTATAGAATAGAGACTAGGAGAGAGAGAGAGAGAGAGAGAGAGAGAGAGAGAGAGAGAGAGAGAGAGAGAGAGAGAGAGAGAGAGAGAGAGAGAGGAGATTATATAGAAAATTAGACCACACACTTAGACATGTCAGTGGTCATGGTACAGTGGTCTGTCCTTTATTTTTTTTTATTAAATTATTAATCAAAACGTTGCATTTCTACTATAGTTACTTAGAGAAGAAGGAAGAGAGGGGGTTTTCTTTAGGAAATTTTTGTTTGAATTTCATCAGAAGTCATTAAGAAAAAAAAAAAAAAAACCAGTACCCGGTGGTAGTAGTACTGGTGTTACTTTGGTTGAGTTTACCGGTACTACCGGTACTCAAATTAACGGTACTTGCCCATCCCTACTGATAGGTCTCGATCGAACCCACAACCCGCCGAAGCGCAAGGCAGAGACTCTAACACGGGACCACGGGAGCCCCCAATTGTTGCAGGTAAACAACAAGGGAGAAGGGAGGAACATGCCATCCCAACCCTCAGGCAGGACAGAGTGTGATTACAAAACTAGTAATACATGTGGAGGTAGCACCTTGAAACTAAAAAGATACCATGGTAGGAATGAGTGCACAACAAGGGAGGGGGGCGGTACCTCCCCCTAGACAATAAGAAAATAAAATGTGGGGACGGAGAAGGACATTGCCCAAGCAATAGATGGGAATGAATACAGAGATAGGGTAAATAGTCCTTAAAGTAGAATACTGCAGAAATTACAACCGTGTATAGCACGGGAGTAGTTCAGGCTGCCACACACTGCATCACCACATTGGTGCAAACTGAGGGTGTTCTTTGAGGATAGCAGGGAGGACATCATGGTTCAGGAGCCAACAAATTGTCTGGGGCAGGTCAAGGCAGTCCCGTGGTTTAAACTTAGCAATAAAAGGGCATTCCATGACATAGTGATGCAGTGTGTGGCCCCTCGGCCTGGCACATATAGCGTGCAGCAGACACCAGGGGATTTACTAATTAAAAATTATACCTCCCAGTAGTACCTATAGCCTAGCCTAAGGCGCATTGCTACCACATCTTGAGGGGCACTGTGTCACCCATAGGGGTAAACACAGTGCTGGGAGACACTAACATAGTGGAGGCTGCTGGCGCTGCCAGTGTCACAGCAGTGTCTGAGTTGGGTAGCAATGCTATCACGGAAATAATGCCTAAGTTTATTCTTAACATAGCTAAGCGTATAGTCAGTGCCGGGGTCCACTGTGTCATCCTGAAGGGCACGTCGAGCAAGGCAGTCTGCCTTCTCATTGAGCTGGATATGGAAAACTCAGCTCGGAGGTGAGTGGCCACATGTGGCGCTGCCTGTATAACCAATACGGTCCATTGGTGCCTGACCTGTATGTTGCATTTTCTCCATTTACTGGTTAAGGGAGGTCGCCGTCCTCATTGCGACAGGACGCGTACTGGTCCTTGCCTGTCGGTCACTGGTCGGCCTATGGGGGGCGTCTTGGCCTCAGGTGTGAGGTCAAGGTGTGGTGAATCTTACCATGGTCGCCGTCCGGTCACCCACTGGACGGACACTAAACGACTATGTGGTCGGGGAGCGGTGGGTGTGAATCGCAGCATTTTGGGGTCGCGGGTGGTCGTTAGCAGGTCGTGAAGTCAGTGTGATTGTAGCTTTACTGTCACCGCACATGATTGGCAAGATGAATGACATGATCTTGTTAGATCGACGAATAACGGTCTCCCAGGAATGCGTTCATGCAAGAAACTACTACAAACTACTATTGATCAAAGTGTCAGCTCGTTGAGTCACAGAACCCCCTGGGACTATTATATTTTCCTATTGCAGATGCAAATGGATAAAAAAGGCAAAAGTAGATAACATGATATATAAGTAGTAAAAATAAAAGCCAAATGTCAGGAGTCAGGACATCCGTAGATGACACATATAGAAAAAAAGTGAGTGACATTGTGAAATGATACTGGCTGCTGCTGCTACTGCTGCTGCTGCTGATGATGATGATTGGGTAAGTGATGGATAGCTAAGGTAAAATACATTGTTGAGTAATTAGTTGATAACATGATGATTTTTAGTGATTGATATCTTGGTTGAGCGGCGATATCATATTAACGTCACCTGACATCAGCTATGACGTCAGGAGAAACGCCTACACGAGAACGGATGGACCTACGTCATAGTGAAGCCTGTGAAACGAAGGGCTACTGTACTCTGGCCTTGCTTCCTGCTGAGAGAGAGAGAGAGAGAGAGAGAGAGAGAGAGAGAGAGAGAGAGAGAGAGAGAGAGAGAGAGAGAGAGAGATTGTTTTATTTAGTTAGAGAACCAAATGTGCAGCCCTGGCCACAGTGCACATTTATGCAAATGTTTAACATGACTAAATATACTCAAATACGACTATATGATCTGTACATCGCTTCCTAATGAATTGTCTGTAATTATTTTTAAGGTTAAATACCATTCCTTTATGGTGGCCCCCTCTCCTCCACTGATGTAGCGCGGCCGATTTATCATCCACAGAAGCCGCCGAAGTGTGTCGCTGGGCCAGCGCGGCGCAAGATGTCCGCCACCTTGGTAGAGAGATTATATTATCATGTCATTACTTGGTATGCAGGAACGAGCTGCAAATAGTCTAATGTTATATTAACTCTGAATTTATGCAGTACACTTGAAATAACTTTCACATATGTATATTTCAGTTTATTTTTAAGCACATTTCGTGTACTGCAGTACATCACAAGTAAAACTCGGATCAGCTATGTAGGAAGGAAAAGGAATGAAAACTAAGAACAAAAATACACTAAGCCGAGTTCTTGTAATTACTATTACAGAGACACAGGATGCAGAAACTCTACAAGACGGGGATAGGGAGGGAAGGAACTACATACATGGAACAACAGCGGACAACACTGGAAGAAGGAAGAATAACAACAGGGATGAAGAGCCACGTCTGCAAAGAGTGGATGAAAAAAAAAAAAAAGATTCGGCGCGTGTCCAGAGGGAGGAACTCGAGGAAGTCTTAACGACAGAGATGAGAAAAAGAGGTCAGGCCGTCACTTAAGGTCGGAGGGTGGCTAGTGGCGTCTGATGGCTTCCTCTCACCTGACTTCCTGCACGTGTCGTGCCGTGCGTAGCGCCCTGTCAGCTTTCCACAATCTTGTTAGCACCCCGTCGGCCACTATAAGAGCTCAGCACCGTCTGCACCCTGTCAAACGCTGCACAGCTACACAACCTAACAGCCTCCACTCAGCACAGCACCGCAGGAGCCACAACACATAGACAGGATGGTGGTCCAGTTCAAAGTGTTCAAGAAGGCGGCCCCCAATGGCAAGCTGACCATCTACCTCGGCCGCCGTGACTTCGTAGACCATGTCTCTTCTGTGGACCCCGTCGGTGAGACATGCACGTTATTTTTTTACTTCACCCACTCAATGACTAATGCTACTTCTTTTTCATCTATCTACCCACAACTACTACTATATATACTTCTACTACTACTACTACTACGTACTACTACTACTACTACTACTACTACTACTACTACTACTATTGCTGCTGCTGCTGCTGCTACTGCTACTACTACTACAGTACTTACACCACCACTATCACTAATATTACTACTACAACGACTATTACTACTGCAACGATTACTTCTTCTACTACGACTTCTACTACTACTAGCGGTAATATTTAATCTTATTCTTTTGCACTGAGTGACCATGAATAGAAATCTTCCATCCTAACCTGTCTGGGTGTTTCTCGTCATTCACCCACTGATCGTTCACCATCTCACCACTCGCATATTTTTTCACAGCATTCATCCACCTCATCCTTGGCTTAAATTAAAACAGCAGCAACAAGAAAAAAATGATTACCTTAATTATTGGCTGTCTTGCTCGTTGCCTCATATAAGGCGAAGTAAATTGATTTGTTATAGATTACCATGATCGGTGTGTGATATATATGAAATAAGTTTCATGCATGAAGCATTATAAAACCAACGTGATATTGTCATATTTTTGTGTATTATTACATTTGTCTAAGTACGTGATGCTCTCATAGCTTTCATTTTTCTGCTGGAGAATATTTTGCAGTGCATATATTATTTTTTACATCGATCGTTTTAGGTCACGTCACATATCTACACTTAACGTAACTATCCGTGGGTGTCCATCTCAGTGTTTCTTGTGTAGTTTTTCATCGTCCAAGATGTGTGCAGGCCGTTCTTGTAAGGCTGCTTCAGGCCACACGTTAAACATAGAAGCCACTTCTTAATCTGTCAGCCCTGGCTGTAGAAAATATATGAGTATCTAAAGTAATAGGGTGTTCCATAATGTTGTATAGAAAACAAAACATATCCTACACTTCATAAAGATAAACTTGCCATATCAATGCCACCACTTTATATTATTTGACGGGATAATTGGGACAAACTATTTAACATAATAGTGTTCCTATACTCTCTATACTTACCCTTTGGGTGGCGTTGCTTTCCTCTTCCCCTCCCAGATGGCGTGCTGGTGGTGGACCCGTCCTACCTCAACAACAGGCGGGTGTACGGGCAGCTGGTGTGCAGCTTCAGGTATGGCCGCGAGGAAGATGAGATGATGGGCCTCAACTTCCAGAAGGATCTGTACCTTGCGTCGGAGCAGATCTACCCACCCAAGAATGACGAGGCCACAAAGCTGCAGGAGCGGCTCATCAAGAAGCTTGGGGCCAACGCGTACCCCTTCACCTTCAAGATGCCTGAGCAGGCGCCGCCCTCTGTCACCATCCAGCCCTCCGCCGAGGACGAGGGCCGTCCTTGTGGTGTAGAGTACTATATCAAGGTTTACGTCGGCGAGAACGAGGAGGACCGCAGCCATAAGCGGTGAGTATAGAGTGATGTGGCTATTGGTATGATGGTGTGTGTGACGGAGGAGTATACCTATCACAAGGCGCCTCAGTGTGTCAGGTCAAAGGGCGCGTCTAGTCGTGCTCTAAAACATGTCATCAAAACCAGCAACATGTCCGCATTTAAGTAACATGCAACACTATTTGTACAGGTATGCAACTGATTCAAAGTTTCGAGCGTATTTGACAGTTATATATATAAAGCAATATGAGTTTATACATATATAAATATGTAAGGCAGCCTGCCTACTACGTCATAATCCCAATTGTCAACATGTTTCCTCGTTCATATGAGTGGAGTCAGTTTTATTACTACGATTCGAATACTGATTTGTTCTTGACATGTGAAGTTCACTCGTTTTGTTCAAACGGTACTTCAAGGCAACGTGTGGACGCGTCCTACATGATTTCCGTGATGTTCTTATATCTTTCTATTTGTCTGTTGTCTCCTCTTCATGAAATTTATGTAAGTGACACGTTTTCACCCAGTGTTCACTTTAACTCCACTTAGCCCCACTGTGCTGTTCGCAGGTCGACGGTGCAGCTGAACATCCGCCGCATTCAGTTCGCGCCGAGTCGTCAGGGCCGCCAACCCTGCACCATCGTGAGGAAGGACTTCATGCTGAGCCCTGGCGAGCTGGAGTTGGAGGTGAACCTGGACAAGCAGCTCTACTACCACAACGAGAAGATTGCCATCAACATCTTGGTGAAGAACCACAGCAACAAGACCGTCAAGAAGCTAAAGGCGGCCGTGCAGCAGTCTGTGGATATCTGTCTGTTCACTGGCGGCCAGTACCGCAGCACCGTGGCCAGCGTGGAGACCCAGTGAGTACGGCTGAAACTCCCGTCCCATCATTGTTGGGGGGTTTCGTGGTACAGTGGTTAGTACACTCGGCTCACAACCGAGAGAGCGCGGTTTCGATTCCCGGGCGGAGTGGAAAAATTTGGGCGGCTTTACCGATACCCTACGCCCCTGTCCACCCAGCAGTGAATGGGTACCAGGTATTAATCGGGGGTTGTGTCCCGTCTCTTGGAATCTGTTCCCTTCTATAATTCCTTCCCCTTCTCATTACTGTAGGCATCATTGATATGGGTAAATTTTCGATAAGGGCACTCATATTTCACAAACGAAACTACTTTTTTCTGACACCAGACGTCACAGGATACTTGCGAGTAAACATAGTAGAGGACAGAATATTTTAATGTGAGTGACCTTTAACGAAATACCTTGACATCACCACTGTCATAATTTATTATAGACCACCCAGTCACTTGGTTTTCAGTGTTTTGTGAGGAATTCGGTCCGTTTATAGCCTCACAGTGATTGCTTCATGTGGTAAATGTTAAAAACAACGGCGCGCCTCTATTTTTCGAAAAAAATCATAAATTCTTTGAAATAAACACTAGTAATAGGCTGTAGAACAATCAACGAGTCTGAAAGTTTAGGGGTCCAGGCACGGTCCAGTGGGTCCAGGGGTGGAGCAACCCCATAGGGAGGTTATGAATATTTATATTCACCTGTCTTTAGTCACCCTCAATGATACCATGGAAGAGGACGTCTTAAGAGTCAATAAAAGACAAGTAAATTTACAACGTCCCTGCAGGGGACTACGTTCCCTCAATCTCACAAAGCTTTACTGTTTCCGGTTAATTTTTCCTAATTCATCGATAGTGTTTGTGTGAAGAATTTTGGAAAAATATTGAAATATAGAGGCACACCCTCGTTCTTAATATTTATCTCAAACGTTTCACGAACCCATTATTTTGTCACCCTTATGCAGTGTGTTATGACCACTGGAGGATTGTATAGTTGTGGACATGGCTCATGCCTAAGTGTGTGGTGTAAAATTTTGCGTTGCTTTGCAGGGAGGGTTGCCCCGTCAGCCCCGGCTCGGCCCTGCAGAAGGTGCTCTACCTCACCCCGACCCTCAGCTCCAACATGGACCGCCGGGGCGTCGCTCTAGACGGCCACCTCAAAAATATCCACACCAACCTCGCCTCTTCCACCCTGTGAGTACCTCAGACAACAACTGCTTTTCCCATCCACCCCGCAATTACCTCTTCTAGCCTGCCCTTTTAATCTACATAAATCATAAGTACTTATTCCTCTTTCCATCTGCCCCCCCCCCCCCCCCTTTTTTTCACTCTGCTCATCCACACCTTCCTTGTCTCACCTACCGTGCGAGTGCTCCATCCAACAGCCTCTCCCCTTCTGCTGTTCCCATTCACATATTGATATTATGAAATATTGTAAAAATTCGTTACTCTTACTTATTTCCATACCACATAAATCTGAGTACTTTCCCTCCTCTCTTCATCCATGTCAACTGACCTTATTTAAGACTCATCAGTCATTTTAACCCTCTTCCCCTCACACAACCTCATTCTCCCATTCCCTCACTCTCCTTGCTATAATATAAACTTTCTTTCCATGAATATACCCACTTCCTTCTCCTTAACCCTCACTAAACATCTGCCATCCCGCCTTACTGACCCTTCTTCCCCCACTACCCAGGCTGGCCAACCCTGAGTCCCGTGACATGTTCGGGATGATCATCTCTTACACCGTGAAGGTCAAGCTCTACCTCGGGGCTATGGGAGGAGAGGTCACCGCCGAGCTGCCCTTCGTCCTCATGCACCCTAAGGTAAGGATAAAGGGATGGCAGTTTCGGGTGTTACTTTCCCAATGACATGTTCGTTGTGTTCAGGTGGTGGTATAAATGGTACGAAAAATTATATAGATATAATTTGAGTATTTAAAGAAAAAATAAACTCGTTGGCCCAGGTTTAACACAGCTGGTGTTAGGATTTGTGTTAGTCCTTAAATCCCTTGAGAAACCTTATTAGTGGATCAAGTTAGTGGGTCGCAGTGGAGCCTACCTTTTCTGTTAGCTGGAAACTATGGAAGGGGAGGAGCACCGCATTGAAAGTGTGGAAAAGCAGGCTCAAGCGTGTGGCACTGGAGCGAAGAGAGAGAGGCACCGCGGTTCATCTGTTCGTTGGTGACCATTGTGAATATTTACAGATCCTTCTCGAAAGAATAATAATTCATATTGTTTGAGGGTTAGCGTTCGTGGTTTTGTGGTGTTTGACACGCGCACACTTTATGAACGTTTGCTGACTTTTTATTTTATCTTCTTTGTCCTCACCTTTCCCTCCGCCACCTCTCTCTTACTTTGTTTGTACTGTAACCTCTTTTGTTTGTTTTCCCATTCTTTTTCTCTCCATCAACCTCTTGCCTCCTTTTTTTTTCCTTGTTTTCTTTCTTATCCTCTTTTTTGTTCGTCACGTGTCCTTGTCTGTACCTTCTCCGTTCCTTTTATTTCTTACTGTTATTTTGTTGCTTCTTTCCCCTGTTTTCCTTGTATCTTCTCTCCATCCCTGCGCCCGCACCCGCCTCTCCCACCCCACCGACCCTCCGCCCCGTTCCCCCTCCCCTTTCCTCCCCGCGACCCGCCCACCCACCCGTCCACAGCCTGACCTGCGCCGCATGATGAGGGCAGACAGCCAGGCCCAGGTGGAGTCCTTCCGATCTGAGAGCATCAACCAGTCCGTGGACATGGACTAGATGCCCCGTCACTCCGCGGGAGGGAGAAAACCACCTGGCGGGAGAACATGAGGAGGGGCAGATGGCGGGGGTCCCGAGCTCGACTCCCCTTGACCTGCTCCTCCTCGTTCTCCTTCTTGGGAACTCACCTCCCGTGTGTCTCCTTGCCGTCAACTCGATGCTTATGGGAAAAAAAGGAAAGATCTTACCGCCTTCTTAATTGTACTGATTCCTTTGCATAATCTTCTTAGCATTTGGTCCCGTTGTAGCAACATCAATAATTGACTCCTAAGTGACTCCCGCTGTCTTTCATAGCTGATGCTTTTCTAGGTCCCCTTATCTTTTTTGCTCATCACCATTATTGGATATGAGTTGCAAGACTGCCTCGTAGAAGTCAAGAAGTCTCTCTTCTTGAAAACCGTAGATTGTTTCGAAGAGTTCTTCGCGTTTCATTTCTCTTTGCACCCTTATACCATCGTTGTGATTCCCTGCTCCAGTATTGTTTTTTCCAGAATCCATTCAGGTCTGTTCGCCACTTATGTCCACACCGTTTTTTTTTTTTTCACCTTTTTCCTTTGCTTGAAGTGAAACAGCACTAAAGAAAACCGTGAACGGGTGAGTTGATACAGCACGTCTTCTGTGATACACGTAACAAAAAGTGCAGCCATCTGGACTATTGTGTTTTAGTTACACGAGGCGGGAAAGCGGGAACGGACTCCGCCCCCCCTCTGGAAATAAGAGACCGTTGATACTAAACGAGGCAAAGGACCATTGATATAATATTTTTGTGATGTCAACTTCGGGAAGTGAAAAAAAATGTCGTGCCAAAAATTTCCGTCTATCGGGAAAGTGTGGAAATTGGCAAGAGTGAAAAAAAAAGTAACCAACAAAAAGTTTTACGTCTGAGTGAAATGAAGCAAATATTGAATACTGTTATCCACACGCTGTTTGTGCATGTTCCAGTATTCTTCACTCTTCTCAACCTTCCTTTTATTATTAGATCGACTTTTTAGTCCTCATTCTTTTCTGATGTTACTACTCCCAACTAGTGATTGACATTAAAACCAGTAAATGATGGTCTCCAGGTCTTATTATCCATTTTATTACTATTATTATTATTATTATTATTATTATTATTATTATTATTATTATTATTATTATTATTATAATATTTTTAGTATTTGTACGGGACTTTCTTTAAAGGGTAGATGATTTTGCCAGATTATCTCAACAAACTCCCGATCCATTCGTCAGACAAAGCATTATCTCTGCCCGGGTCAGCAGAGAGGGTAGTCAACATCAACCTACTAGGCATCAAAATCAGTGCAGAGACCCTACATCGCTCATCACACAGAATCAAATAATCTCTGGCTAGGAACAACGGAGATGGCCACCAACATCACCTTGGACATCACAACATCTTTCCCCTTGACTGACGAAACACCACCTTGGGCACCAAAGAATCTTTCCCCTTGACTGACGAAACACCACCTTGGGCACCAAAGAATCTTTCCCCTTGACTGACGAAACACCACCTTGGGCACCATAGAATCTTTCCCCTTGACTGACGAAACACTACCCTGGGCACCAAAGAATCTTTCCCCTTGACTGACGAAACACCACCTTGGGCACCAAAGAATCTTTCCCCTTGACTGACGAAACACAACCTTGGGCACCAAAGAATCTTTCCCCTTGACTGACGAAACACCACCTTGGGCACCAAAGAATCTTTCCCCTTGACTGACGAAACACTACCCTGGGCACCAAAGAATCTTTCCCCTTGACTGACGAAACACCACCTTGGGCACCAAAGAATCTTTCCCCTTGACTGACGAAACACTACCCTGGGCACCAAAGAATCTTTCCCCTTGACTGACGAAACACCACCTTGAGCACCATAGAATCTTTCCCCTTGACTGACGAAACACCACCTTGGGCACCAAATAATCTTTCCCCTTGACTGACAAAACACTACCTTGGGCACCATAGAATCTTTCCCCTTGACTGACGAAACACCACATTGGGCACCAAAGAATCTTTCCCCTTGACTGACGAAACACTACCTTGGGCACCATAGAATCTTTCCCCTTGACTGACGAAACACCACCTTGGGCACCAAAGAATCTTTCCCCTTGACTGACGAAACACCACCTTGGGCACCATAGAATCTTTCCCCTTGACTGACGAAACACTACCTTGGGCACCATAGAATCTTTCCCCTTGACTGACGAAACACCACCTTGGGCACCAAAGAATCTTTCCCCTTGACTGACGAAACACCACCTTGGGCACCAAAGAATCTTTCCCCTTGACTGACGAAACACCACCTTGGGCACCATAGAATCTTTCCCCTTGACTGACGAAACACCACCTTGGGCACCATAGAATCTTTCCCCCTGACTGACGAAACACCACCTTGGGCACCAAAGAATCTTTCCCCTTGACTGACGAAACACCACCTTGGGCACCAAAGAATCTTTCCCCGTGACTGACGAAACACCACCTTGGGCACCATAGAATCTTTCCCCCTGACTGACGAAACACCACCTTGGGCACCATAGAATCTTTCCCCCTGACTGACGAAACACCACCTTGGGCACCATAGAATCTTTCCCCCTGACTGACGAAACACCACCTTGGGCACCATAGAATCTTTCCCCCTGACTGACGAAACACCACCTTGGGCACCATAGAATCTTTCCCCCTGACTGACGAAACACCACCTTGAGCACCATAGAATCTTTCCCCCTGACTGACGAGACACCACCTTGGGGACCATAGAATCTTTCCCCCTGACTGACGAAACACCACCTTGGGCACCATAGAATCTTTCCCCCTGACTGACGAAACAAAGCTGACGTGCCCAGTGTTATGGTGGTGGAGGAACTTGATGAGCCACGTAGAGGGTGCGAGGAGGAGAATTACTGTTTGTGGGATCAAAAATTCAGCATATATTTATGAGTAGGATTCTGTTAGGGTTTACGTAGCGTTGCCTGTAAATGCAACGTTCATCTTGCTTAGTTTAATTGCAATGCTGATAATGTTTTGCGTCGTGATTGTTTAGTTAAAATTCGGTACAAGTTTGAATTGCATTCTGTTATTTATATGATAGCTGTGATTGGTGTATTGTTTTTTCTTAGTTGGAAATTATAGTAAATATATTTCTTTGTGTGTGTGTGCGTACGTACGTACACTACCTGCCTGCCTGCCTGCGTGCGTGCGTGCATGCGTGCGTGCGTGTGTGTGTGTGTGTGTGTGTGTGTGTGTGTGTGTGTGTATTTCACCACGGCCTGATCACGAGTTGGACTCGCACACGCTAGCAAGTCATAGCTGGGCGTTATCGCGATAAGTTATCGCGATACTTTATCGCTGATAACAAAATCGGGTTATTGGCCATCCGCTACTTATTTAAATATATATCGGTATCTTCGTTACTTTTGTAACCAAACTAGCGATAATCGCTACTTTTTCCCGCCTCTCAGAAAAAAACGTTGTCTCCCCCCTACTGCGCATGCGTGACCCGAGCGCCCGGTGTTGTATGAAAAAACTTCGGGGTATGAAATATCTTCGGTGAAGAGATTTCATACTTTGATCATCAACATTAAAACACTACGTTATTTTTTTATGTTAGACTCAAAAATAAATATATCAAAGAGAAAAACCATTTAACTTTGCCCCAAAAATGATTATTCACTGCCTCAAATTTGATATTCTATATTCGTTTGTGAGCATGCCACGGTATTGAAGGTACCCGGTGTTGTGTTATTTGGTGTCCCATCGTCAAAAGCTGGTGCTTTTGTTTACAAACACTGGTCTCTCGTGAACTACGCATATTCAGACCAGTAAGCGTAGCCCTGTACAGTCTCACAAAGCTTTTTAACACATTAAGAGTTGCTGGAAGGCTGAATCAGACATACAGTATCACCATCCTCGCTGTTTCTAGAACGACACTCTGTACATATAAATACAACTCGTACAGTGTCGTTCTAGAAACAGCGGGGATGGTGGAAGTAGTACTGTATGTCTGATTCAGCCTTCCAGCAACTCTTAATTACGGTTAAAAAGCTTTGTGAGAGTGTACAGGTCTACGCTTGTTGGTCTGAGCATGCGCACTTCACGAGAGACCAGTGTTTGTAAGCAAAAGCGCCAGCTTTCGACGGTGGGGACGCCAAATAACACAACACCGGTTCAGGCGTTTCTAGTATTACCGTCCATAGGTACGTGTCAACGTGCGGTTTTCAGGTTTTATAAGTTTTCTAAAATACAGATAATGAAAATTTGAATACATCTATGTTTTTTTATTTGAAATATCAATATAGTATCGTTTTCGCCTGTCGGACTTATCGCTAGCTAATATCGGAATTGTGGAATAATATCGGGTATCGGTTATCGCCTATATTTGTGTTTCTAGTTAACGAATATCGGTTATCACCGATAAGGTTTTCCATTATCAGTTATCGGTTATCGGGAATAAGGTTTTCTGTTATCGTGCCCAGCTATGCAAGTACCCTCCGATTAGAGCAAGGCTCATTAGTCGATCTCTGGATACTGCCAGTACCTCAAACACCACATGCCCCATCCCCCTTGCTCAAGGGGGTACTGTAACCACTTAGTCAGATAAAAAAAAAAAACGGCCTGAGCGAGGCTGGAACCTCTGCCTGCCACGCCGTGAAGCCTGACAGTGCAGCGCTTTAACAGACTGAGCTATCGGAGGTGTGTGTGTGTGTGTGTGTGTGTGTGTGTGTGTGTGTGTGTGTGTGTGTGTGTGTGTGTGTGTGTGTGTGTGTGTCAACTCGCCCTATATAAGCAAGGTAAACTTGAATTCGTCTATCCGCCGCTCTAGGATTACGGTGAAACCTTTGAGCGGCAGCAAAGGTGGACGGGACGGCTAGCAGGTCCCTCTATACCGAGTTTATAGGACGATAATAGGTGTTCCCAGGTCCCAGTCAGGTGGATCACACCCAAGGAATTGGGTTTGCTGCAGGTCTGTAATATATCTGGGCTGATCTTCCCAGTGGCAGGATCCCACTGTTATAGTTGATGCCTCCCCTGGTGGCAAACTGGGTTGCGTTCATAGAAATAAGGTTCTGCTGTCCTAGGATGGAGCAGATCATGGAACCCCCTATATATATATATATATATATATATATATATATATATATATATATATATATATATATATATTTTTTTTTTCTTACGTTGTTGCCTATTGCGCCGGTAGGCATCTTCCCGGTGGGGCCTGATGGTCGGCCCAGCCCGTTCTGGCGCAGGCGAGTGTTTATAGTGGCGCCATCTTGCATTGGCTCATGCTGCCCCCCGGAACTCGTTCTTGATTCGCTTGGACGGCTTCCTCTAGAGTCCGGGTTGATGGGTGGTCTTCAGGACAGCATGTGGGTAGTTTTAAGCCACTCGGCGGTGACTGAAAAATCCGAGTGGTAGCGTGAGGATTCGAACCAGCGTCGTCCATCACGCGGCGAATGTAGAGTCTCTCTCTCTCCTCTCGCTCTCTCTCTCTCTCTCTCTCTCTCTCTCTCTCTCTCCCGCTCTCTCTCTCTCTCTCTCTCTCTCTCTCTCTCTCTCTCTCTCTCTCTCTCTCTCTCTCTCTCTCTCTCTCTCTCTCTCTCTCTCTCTCTCTCTCTCTCTCTCTCTCTCTCTCTCTCTATATATATATATATATATATATGACTTATCCGAATATAACCGATATGGTGGCACCAAAATGCAGATAAAAGGAATCACCAGATGTGATTTGGCCATCCTTGTGTTTTACAGCTTTTTTTTTTTTTTTTTTTTTTTACAGCAAAGGAGACAGCACAAGGGCACAGAAAAAAAGGAAACAATAAAAAAGCCCGCTACACGCTGCTCCTGTAAAGAATCCGAAGAGGTGGCCGAAAGAGCAGTCAATTACGTGAGAAGAGGTGTCCTGATACCTTCCTCTTGAATGAGTTCAAGTCGTAGGCAACACTGGCATATAGCTCTTAATACACGACCCCCAGTCCCCAGCAGCAATGGAGCACCTAGTCACGACAGTGGCCAGACCTGCTCCAGAGGAGGGGTGCTAAGAATTTCTGGGTATACAATCAGGCCGCCTTTGGAGTCTGGCCGTGACAGCGCACATATATTAGGACTTAAGCAAGCGAGAGCAGCTTTGCTTCTTTGACAGAAGTGAAAGATATTTGGTTGGACGTCATGTGTCTCGTAGTTAGGAAGACGGGTGAGTCATTCATAGCATTGCCTGATGAACACGTGCTAAAAAAGGTCTTACAGATAGGAAGAAACGGGGTTTAGGATTCTTGAATAACAGGAATCTAGCAGGGAACTTAAAATAATTCTTCAACATCAACGAACGAGTCCGGTAATCATTATCAAGCTGAACAAAATCAAAATCTTAACTGGAAACTTCACATCTCTTCTCCCACTAAATCAGCTTCCTCGAGGTTGGGCGTTCTGTATCGTCTCCGCCAGTTCTTCTCCCCCGCACAGTTGGTCTCCATATACAGAGGCCTTGTCCGCCCTCGTATGGAGTATGCCTCTCACGTGTGAGGGGACTCCACTCACACAGTTCTCTTGGACAGAGTGGAGTCTAACGCTCTTCATCTCATCAACTCCCCTCCTCTTACTGATAGTCTTTTACCTCTTAAATTCCGCCGCCATGTTGCCTCTCTTTCTATCTTCTATCGATATTTTCACGCTGACTGCTCTTCTGAACTTGCTAACTGCATGCCTCCCTCCCTCCCGCGGCCTCGCCCCACGCGACTTTCTACTCAAGCTCATCCCTTTACTGTCCATTGTGTCCAAATTCCTTACGCACGAGTTAACCAGTATCTTCACTCTTTCATACCTCACGCAGGTAAACTCTGGAAAAATCTTCCTTCATCTGTATTTCCTTCTGCCTACGACTTGAACTCTTTCAAGAGGAGGGTATCAGGACACCTCTCCTTCCGAAATTGACCTCTCTTTCGGCCACTCCTCTGAACGCTTTTTATAGGAGCAGTGAGTAGCGGGCTTTTTTTTTCATTATTGTTTCCTTTTTTTTTTTTTTTTTTTTGCCCTTGAGCTGTTTCCTTTGATGTAAAAAAAAAGAGCTTTATATACGTACACTCTTATGCCTATCAGTTTAGAAAGAAAATTAAGTGATAAAGTTTTCTGAGATGTAAGAGTAGCAGGGAAGAAGCATAAAACCCAATTTTCAACTGTCATAGTAGACTTTGACGCCAAATTAGGTGGATAACATTGGGAAAAGCATTTGTCCTGCAGTTGACTAGTAATGTCTGAAGATAATGATGATGGTTTGCGGGGTTGAACTATGTAATGCGTTAAGTGCGTATTCGTGAATAGCATATCAGTGTTCATTCTTGTTCTCCTTGCGTACGATGATAGTGCCCGTATAATTCTAGTTCAGTTACTTATCGGTTGGGTCATGCGTTGCTGTGCAAATACTGATTGCCTGTAGGATATCAAAATATAATAAGTATTTTCTGCAAAATTTTGGTCTTGTTAATTTTTTTACTGTCTAATGGCGTTTGGAAAGTAAATTATCAAATAGTCTTCTTGTCATTTATTTGTTGCTATGGATTTCATTAGTTTAGGAAATAAATAAAGTTGTAGTTTTGGTACTTTATATTTTTCTTAACTTAATTCATATTAGTAAACTTATTACTACAACTGCTAGTAAATTACCTTAGTTCTATCCGTTACTTGTTGATTCTTAACTAATTAAGATTCTCTGCTTCCATGATATTGGTAGCCTAGGTGGATATATATATATATATATATATATATATATATATATATAGAGAGAGAGAGAGAGAGAGAGAGAGAGAGAGAGAGAGAGAGAGAGAGAGAGAGAGAGAGAGAGAGAGAGAGAGAGAGAGAGAGAGAGAGAGAGAGAGAGAGAGAGAGAGAGAGAGAGAGAGAGAGAAAGTTGGGGAATGAGAGGAGGGGTCAGTTAGGGCAGATTGATACAGTTGAGCTGATTGGTCAACTCAAAGCTGCTGATATCGATGCCCCACCGGATGAAGTTGCTAAAGGCGACTTCCAGCTCTTGGTCCGTTAGCAAGTGGCGCGCCAGCACCCACGCCTGGTCTATGTGGCGGCCCCCGAGGACGTCCAGACAGGAATAGACGGAGGTGTAGGTGACGTAGTCTGTCCCCAGCACGTTGTAGCTACCCGCGAAAGGGACTGCGGAGGGAGTAAAAGGGAGAAGCTAAGGAAATAAGAACAGGGAGAGGTATAGTTAGGCAAAGTCTGTCCGACCGCGGGGAAGAATATTATATGAAAATGTTCTAGAGCACCATGCCTCGAATTTTATCTCTTTCTACGTTATAACGTTCATAAGGGACTTTGGGGGCCACTGTTTACATGTAGAGGAGGGGAGGATTAGGCTGCACACGCGCACACGATGTAAGTAGGTGTGTGCTTGGGTTTGTGGGGAAGCCAGTACATAAGAACATAAGAACATAGGGAAACTGCAAGAGGCCGGGTGGCCTACACAGGGCAGCTCCAGAATCCCCCCCAATACTCACGGTGGGTGAGGTGTAGTTACAGGGGTTACAGGTAGAGGCTTGATCCTCGTTATACCGGCGGAACTAGGCACGCACCAGTACCCCGTCACCTTACTGCACCCACACCTCACTGCCACCTGTCGTCCTCGTCCATGTAGCTATCCAGTCTACTCTTAAAACAAGCTATCGTCCCTGCACTAACTATGTGATTGCTGAGTCTATTCCATTCCCCCACCACCCTATTACTAAACCAATGCTTGCCTATATCTCTCCTAAATCTATACTTTTCTAATTTAAATCCATTACTGCGAGTTCTATCCTGCTGGCTAATTCTCAGTACTTTACTTATATCGCCTTTGTTGTAACCCTTGACCCATTTGAATACTTCTATCAGATCTCCCCGCACTCTTCGTCTCTCTAGTGAATGTAAGTTTAGATGTTTCAGCCTATTTTGATATGGGAGGTTCCTCAGCCCCTGAATCATCTTGGTCATCCTCCTCTGAACTGATTCTAGCAAGCTGATGTCCATTCTGTAGTGTGGGCACCAAAACTGGACAGCATAATCTAAGTGTGGCCTAACTAACGCTAAATAGAGTCTGAGGATGACCTCTGCACTCCTGTTAGATACCGTCCTGTTAATAAAGCCTAATACCCTGTTAGCCCTATTCCTCGCACTAATACATTGCTTCCTTAGTTTTAGGTCAGAGTTCACTAACACTCCCAAATCCCTTTCACACTCAGACCTGCCTATCGCTGTGGAGTCTAAACTATACCCGTGTAATGGGTTGCGAGTTCCTACACTAATAGCATCTTCCATTTAGCGTAACCCGTTTCTGGGTCGTGATCTGTAGAGTCCCTCATAGAGTCCCGACAACCTAAGATTTGGACGCCATTATTGGCCCTGTGTTTTCGCCGCGCTTTTCAAACACTAGCACACGGTCTCGCGGCGAAGACAGGGCCAATAATGGCGTCCAAATCTTAGGCTGTCGGGACTCTATCTATCAAGGGACTCTACAGATCATGACCCAGAAATGGGTTACGCTAAATGGAAAAGGCTATAAGTACGCTACACTTGGTGATGTTAAAATTCATCTGCCATTTCTCTGACCAAGCTGACAGTTTGTTGAGATCCTCCTGTATTTTTTTTTTTTTTAACAACAAAGGAGGCAGCTCAAGGGCACACAAAAAAAGAAAACAATAAAAAAAAAGCCCGCTACTCGCTGCTCCTAAAAAAGAAACAAAAGAGGTGGCCGAAAGCAAGATCAAATACGGGAGGAGAGATGTCCTGATACCCTCCTCTTGAAAGAGTTCAAGTCGTAGGCAGGAGGAAATACAGATGAAGGAAGATTGTTCCAGAGTTTACCAGCGTGAGGGATGAAAGAGTAAAGATGCTGGTTAACTCTTGCATAAGGGGTTTGGACAGTATAGGGATGAGCATGAGTAGAAAGTCGAGTGCAGCGGGGCCGCGGGAGGAGGGGAGGCATGCAGTTAGCAAGTTCAGAAGAGCAGTCAGCGTGGAAATATCGATAGAAGATAGAAAGAGAGGCAACATTGCGGCGGAATTTAAGAGGTAGAAGACTATCAGTATGAGGAGGAGAGCTGATGAGACGAAGAGCCTTAGCCTTCACTCTGTCCAGAAGAGCTGTGTGAGTGGAGCCCCCCCACACATGAGATGCATACTCCATACGAGGGCGGACAAGGCCCCTGTATATGGACAGCAACTGTGCAGGGGAGAAGAACTGGCGGAGACGGTACAGAACGCCCAGCCTCGAGGAAGCTGATTTAGTAAGAGATGAGATATGAAGTTTCTAGTTGAGATTTTGAGTTAAGGATAGACCGAGGATGTTTAGTGTTGAGGAAGGTGATAGCTGGGTGTTGTCAAAGAATAGGGGATAGTTGTTTGGAATATTGTGTCGAGTGGCTAGGTGGAGAAACTGTGTTTTTGAGGCGTTGAAGGACACCAGGTTCCTCTTGCCCCAATCGGAAATAATAGTAAGGTCTGAGGCTAAACGTTCTGCAGCCTCCAGCCTTGAGTAGTTAAGTTCCTGTTGGGTGGGTCTTCTATTAAAAGAAGTTGAGTAATGCAGAGTAATGCAGTGCTCTAGCATCCTCCCCTGTCCTAATAGTGCGTCAGTCAGTGAGGCCACGGAGAGGGAGGGAGGGAGAGAGGGAGAGGGGCAGTAGCACCATGACTGCCAGCACCTTGCTGCATGTGACATTTACCTGTGCTGACGGCGGTATGATTTGTAATTATTGCTCTGACATTACTGCTCTTCCTACTACTACTACTACTACTACTACTACTACTACTGTTGCTACCGCAGCTGCAACTACTGCTGCAACTGCTACTACTACTACTACCACCACCACCACCACTACTACTACTACTACCACCACCACCACCACCACTACTACTACTATTACTACTACTACTACTACTTACTACCAGTACGGTTAATACTAATACCGTTAGTATTGTATCAGTCGTTGGAAAATTACTGTTATGTGGTTAGGTTGCTTCTCATTGACCCAGATAAAAGTGCAGCGGAGGAACGGGTTAAGAGTGGGCGGATTAAGGGCGGGGGTGAGCCTGAGAGGTGTTGAGAGGAAGGCAGTGGAAGGAAGGAGGACAGTGCATTGGATGAAGAGAGTAAAGGGGAAGGAGGGGAGGGCATTGGATATGGCGAGAGGAAGAAGGGGTGTTGGAAAAAGGGAGATAGGTAGAGAGGAAAAAAGGAGAGCTGCGGGTTGGGTAAGAGGAAAGGCGGTAAAGGGGGAGGAAAGAAGGGCAGGGCGTTGGTAAGAGGAAAGGCGGTAAAGGGGGAGGAAAGAAGGGCAGGGCGTTGGGTAAGAGGAAAGGCGGTAAAGGGGGAGGAAAGAAGGGCAGGGCGTTGGGTAAGAGGAAAGGCGGTAAAGGGGGAGGAAAGAAGGGCAGGGCGTTGGGTAAGAGGAAGGCGGTAAAGGGGAGGAAAGAAGTGAAGGGCGTTGGGTAAGAGGACAGGCGGTAAAGGGGGAGGAAAGAAGGGCAGGGCGTTGGGTAAGGGGAGAGGCAGTAAAGGGGGAGGAAAGAAGGGCAGGGCGTTGGGTAAGGGGAGAGGCAGTAAAGGGGGAGGAAAGAAGGGCAGGGCGTTGGGTAAGGGGAGAGGCAGTAAAGGGGGAGGAAAGAAGGGCAGGGCGTTGGGTAAGAGGACAGGCGGTAAAGGGGGAGGAAAGAAGGGCAGGGCGTTGGGTAAGAGGAAAGGCGGTAAAGGGGGAGGAAAGAAGGGCAGGGCGTTGGGTAAGAGGAAAGGCGGTAAAGGGGGAGGAAAGAAGGGCAGGGCGTTGGGTAAGAGGAAAGGCGGTAAAGGGGGAGGAAAGAAGGGCAGGGCGTTGGGTAAGGGGAGAGGCGGTAAAGGAGGAGGAAAGAAGGGCAGGGCGGTGGGTATGGGGAGAGGCAGTAATGGAGGAGGACAGAAGGGCAGGGCGTTGGGTAAGGGGAGGCAGGAGGAGGAAAGAAGGGCAGGGCGTTGGGTAAGAGGAAAGGCGGTAAAGGGGGAGGAAAGAAGGGCAGGGCGTTGGGTAAGGGGAGAGGCAGTAAAGGAGGAGGAAAGAAGGGCAGGGCGTTGGGTAAGGGGAGAGGCAGTAAAGGAGGAGGAAAGAAGGGCAGGGCGTTGGGTAAGAGGAGAGGCGGTAAAGGGGGAGGAAAGAAGGGCAGGGCGTTGGGTAAGAGGAAAGGCAGTAAAGGGGGAGGAAAGAAGGGCAGGGCGTTGGGTAAGAGGAAAGGCGGTAAAGGGGGAGGAAAGAAGGGCAGGGCGTTGGGTAAGGGGAGAGGCAGTAAAGGGGAAGGAAAGAAGGGCAGGGCGTTGGGTAAGAGGAAAGGCGGTAAAGGGGGAGGAAAGAAGGGCAGGGAGTTGGGTAAGTGGATAGGCTGTAAAGGAGGAGGAAAGAAGGGCAGGGCGTTGGGTAAGGGGAGAGGCAGTAAAGGAGGAGGAAAGAAGGGCAGGGCGTTGGGTAAGGGGAGAGGCAGTAAAGGAGGAGGAAAGAAGGGCAGGGCGTTGGGTAAGAGGAAAGGCGGTAAAGGGGGAGGAAAGAAGGGCAGGGCGTTGGGTAAGGGGAGAGGCGGTAAAGAGAAGGAGGGGGAGGGCAGTGTGTTGGGTAAGGGGAGAGGTAGTAAAGGGGGAGGAAAGAAGGGCGCGTTGGGTAAGGAGAGAGGCGGTAAAGGGGGAGGAAGGGCAAGGCGTTGGGTAAGGGGTAAAAAGATTTAGGGAGGGAAGAAGGGCAGTGCATCGGGTAAGGGGAGAGGCGTAAAGGGAGGGAAGGGCAGGGCGAGGAACTTCGAGTGTAAAACGCCAGACGTGATGCTATCCTTGTATAATTCCATGGTAAGACCGCACCTCGAGTATGCAGTACAGTTCTGGGCTCCTAATTACAGAAAGGACATTGATTTACTGGAAAGGATTCAACGACGCGCCACGAAGATGATTCCAACCTTAAGGGCTCAACCGTGCGAGGAACGACTCAAGCGACTCAATTTCTTTACACTGGAGAAAAGACGCCTACGAGAGGATATGATTCAAGTCTTCAAGTACCTGAAAAAGTTCAATAACGTCGATTACTCCAAATTCTTTGAACGCCAAACCAACTCAAGAACTAGACATAACGGTTTACCCATTCAGTCGAGTCAATGTAACACAGACATTGGAAGGAGTTTCTTTTCAAACCGAGTCATCCGCCACTGGAACAATCTTCCCTCAGAAGTAGTAAATGCGAATACCATCAACTTCTTCAAATATAGAATCAACCGTCATTTCGCTGCGTCGGGAGTAAATTGAATATCGAGGTGCTTTTATCTGCTCCTCAATATCGAGGTGCATTCATCTGCTCCTCAAGCCCCAAGTGGCTGACGAGCAGATTAAATCACCAAAGCGGGCGACCTCGTAATGAGCCAATAGGCTTTCTGTTGCCTGCATTTCTATGTTTCCATGTTTCCATATTAGGTAAGGGAAGGGGCGGTAAAGGGTGAGGGGGGAGGGCTACTGGACAGAGGTAGACATTGGACAGGGCAAAGAGGGTAGTTGAATTTGAAGGATGCGAAGAAGTTAAAGGTTAGCCTATAGTTTTAAACTTGTCAGGGCTTACACACCCACATATGATAAGGCTTTCGCTGGAATTTTTGGGATTTCCATGGGTAGTTTTATGAGCCTATATTGATAATCTAATCATTCTTCTGTAACATGAAAAAAAAATCATTAGAACCCGATTCATCACCTCGGCCCTTGGAAATAATCGATGTGAGAGGCGGAAGCTTCTAAGAATATCGATCCAAGTGTCTATGCCTCTATGGGAAGGATTGGACATTGGAAGCGAGGCAGAGGTATAAGCATGGTAAGAGGGAAGCCGCGGGAAGCTCTCCAAGTAAATTAGTTCAGCGGTGGGATGCCCTACTGGTGCAGTAGGCTACGCAAGGTGTGGGGATGGCTAATCCTAATCCTGACTCCTGCCACCCATCCCCCGCCTCCCCCCCACTGCATGTGTGTTACTCATCGTTCACATCCAGTGTTGTGGCGCCGTGCAAGGATCTTAGCAATCACCATCATTCATTTCTACCAGTGATGTGTAACAACTCAAGAACTGACTATCCATCCAAACTATATTACACGCAACATTAGCATTCTTGCATGTAATCCTTTTAACCATCCTTCAAAACTACCATGTGCCTGTTAAGTTTTCATGGTTTTGTCAATGGTACGTATTTCGGTTAGAGTCTCACAAAAGTCAAATATTATGACCTTCACTTTGTTGTTTTACTCAGTATCCTAGACGTCTGGTGTGTACAATACCCGTCGCAAATTAAAAAAAAAATGTAAGAATATAGTGATGACACGTTGTAAAGTTTTATAAGAGCCACCATGATGACGATGCTGCCCTGCGCGTTTTAGAGAGTCGGGAACTGATGTTGTGTAGTCAGCTGGGGCATACGAGTACGCATTAGATGTGCGTGACCTCGATGTTCATCTTCGGTTTAAGTATAGGTTAATTTGGCTTTGGTCAGGTTAAGCTACTTCATTTGATATTTCCAGACGAAATTAGAGAAATTTAGAGACCGATGCCTAGGTGAACTTGAAGAATATTAAATATTTCAGTTCCCATTGATCGAACTGATGGGAAGGATTTTTTTTTTTTTTTTTTTTGTTCACAGTAAAAGAAGCGGCTCAAGGGCAAAGAAGAAAAAAAAAAAAACGGCCCTCTGGCGTTGGCTGATGTTACTAACTAAACAAACGCATTTTTAGCGTCGAAAGATCACTATTTAACGGCAATAGGTTACCATCTGTTAGTTTTCGGTGTGTTTGTGTTTGTTGGTCGAAAATCGCCAGGTCTATGGAAGCTTTTGAGATTTGAAAAATAAAAGTAAATTGCAACGGAAATGTTTTAATTTTCTTATAAAAAATAATGATGTCTGGAAAATTTTGTTTGTTTGTAAAATTCGCGAGTGACCTTTAACGAAAATTTAACAATGCTTCAGAGTAAGGAAAACACTCTTATTGGCAGCTCTGCCAATTGGCGATAACTAATTATTCGAGTTTGTCCTGCTTAGGATGGTATCGGGTGAATATATATATATATATATATATATAGAGAGATATATATA